>NW_021319425.1:601359-690074 GCF_001605985.2 Dendrobium catenatum
TATATATATATATATATATATATATATATATATAAGCAAGATTTTAACTTTTAATATTTAGATTTAATTTGGAACAGTTTTATTACTGTTTTCTATAACAATTTTTTAGTTCAAAAATTTTTCAAAAAATGTTGCCAAAGATGTCCCATATTAAATTTAATGTAAATATGTGATTCAATTAAAATACACATGTAATATTTTTTTATTCACTGAAGGAAAACCTTGGTATTCAATACAATCATTAACATCAAAGATAAATTCAAAGATAATATAACAACAAGGATGTACTTAAAAGAGATTTGTATAGGGAAAGTTCTAGAGTTGAAGGATATGATGGTGAAAATAGAAAATCTCTCCAACCAAAAGCTCCATTCATGTTGACTTTAGAGTAGATATGAGCAATTTGTAAATCGGTGCAAACTCTAGAAGTACCTGATGAATATTCTTTCGATCTTAGTAAATGTGTTGATAAAAAATCAGGGAGATTATTTGGATTGAAAAGTACTGATTGTCATATCTTCATGTAATGTCTAATATAAACTACCTTTAATTTTTTTCTCATATCTAATTTTAAAGCCCTTGATCGAGCTAAGTATCTTCTTCAAAGATTCATGATCTTCAAAATTGAATGTAGAGCATTTGATTCATATGGAGCAGCATATTCCTTTTATTATGTGTAAACTTGAGAATATATTTTCTCCAATATTTTTTGACTCTATGTATCATCTACCCGTGCATATAAGGCTACAATAGGTGGATATGTTTAGAATTGATAGATGTATCCTTTTGAGATGTATTTAAATAAAATTAAGAAGACTGGTAAGAATAAAGCACACCTGAAGGCTCAATTTGTGAAGCACCTCTAATGTACGAGACAATCCAATTTTGCTTGTATTACTTTGACGCAGCGTCACAATTAACTAAGAATGCTACACCTCAAAATTCGGGTCATATGGATTCATGTAAATCCTTAAATATATATGTATTCAATGGAAGTGGTGAATTCACAGGCACTATCACCATCTGTTATTTGGCTTATAAGGAGATGAGAGCTGCCAAATTGTATGTATTATTAATAATGATGAAATTAAGTAATATCTTATGTAAGTATGAGTTAGATTGTTTATATATTTATATCTCATAAATCATAATTATTTAAAATAGTTTTGTTTGTCGGCTCATTATCGGAACCAAAAGGAGTTGTAAGATCAAAATTAAGAATGCAAATAACATGGCCCTTAGAGCTTAAAAGACATAAACATCTGCCACATACGGTCTTTATTTGGGGGCGAGAGAGGAGCGAAATGGAAAACGAAAGCTTTACTCGAGATCGTGACTCGTGAGTCGCGAAGTAAAGGGGAAAACAAACCATTGATGCTTTTTCATGTGTCCAGAAAAAATTTTGGTGGCTTCTCTAGATTAATAAATAACTTTAAAAGAAAGAATTACAAAAATTAGAGCATGTTTTTTTATTGGAGAACTTGTTTCTCTATTAAGCCACTAAAACAATATTCAGCTTTAAACCCCTTTAGGCTTTCAATTTTAGCTTTAACCAAATTCTTTAGAGGGGATCTCTCGTACTAAGTAATAAGTGCACATTCATAGCATTTCTGCTATGCAAAAAGAGCGAGAAAAAGTAAAACGTACCCTTCACAATAATTAATTAGATCATTAGCAGTGCAACAAAAAAATTAATTAATTGGGTGATAATTTAATATTTAATAATTATTATTAGATAATGAATAGTTAGTTAATCATAAAATTTTAAATAAAATCATATTTAAATAGTTAAATATTTTAAATAATATATAAGCTAAGTCTATTTTGATAACTATCTGAGTAGAGTACAAGGTTAATAGATTGACTTGTAGTTATGAAGAACAAACCTAATGGAGTCATTGAGAAAATCACATAAGTACCATCTCTTGAGTTTGTTGATTTGGAATTGAAAAGAAAGAGAAGTTGTGCTGCTTGATTTATAAGGTAAAATGAAACATGATCAATTAAGTCAAGCTAATGACGCAAAACAAGAGAAGGGAAAAAGTATCTTCAGCCCATATCATTATGGATTACTAATTTTAGGTTGACAATAGAGAATAAATAGGGCCTAAAAAAATTGAATATTGTCAACCGATATGTAAATTGATTAGTAATTATATATATATATATATATATATATATAGGCTTAGTTTGGAACAGTTATATTACTGCTTTATGTAATAACTTTTTAGTAAATTCTTTTTTTTAATAGCAAAAGAATAGTGGTCAAAGTTTTCCAAAAAAAAAAACTCAAATTCAATGTAAATATGTGATTTAATTAAAATACACATGAGAAATAAGATTTTTTTTTTATTTTACATATGAATTAATTTGAAATATATAAAGTCAAAAAAATTTTACCATGTGTCTTGGGCCAACACTTGTAAACCAAAATACATTGGTGGTCTCGCATTGCTTTATTTTCAAACTCTTTGTTATGCCTTTGACTGCTCTCTTATTTTGAGGATTTATAATGGGAATGCTTTGCTTTCTTCTTAGTATTTTGTTAAATATGGTTCTCCTTGGAAGAACCCGCCGATCCTTTCATCCCCTATGTGGAAAAACATTTGTTGCACAACTAATCTTGCTAAACAAAATCTGAATTTTAGAGTTACTGATAACTCTATAGTTTTCCTTAAATGGGATCATTGGTGTGGTAGTCGTAGCATATGTGAATTTGAACATCATCAAACCCTCCTCAACCGTTTTCCTGACAATGCTCCTCTCAATGAGCTCATTGATGATATTGGTTGGGTCTGTAGGAATTCTAGACTTGTACCTTCTTGCCTACGTGGCATACACGTCACTTAGACGTTACTGTACCTTCTTGCTTCAATATTCTATATATTGTACTCTGTATCAAGGAAATGAAACAAGAAAACAATAGTCCATTTCTCTGCTTCTGTAATCTTCTTTCTCTGTTCGCTTCCGATCTTCCTGCTCTTAACATGGTATCAGAGCAGTAATCGGTTCTTTCTTCTTTTTTTCTCCCTTTTCTTCTTCCCAGCTCCCATGGAAACCTCTACAGCCACCTCCGACCCCAGTTCATCTGCAGCTGAAGATCAGACGATCTCTCCGTCAATGTTCCCGGCACCGCTCAAGTTTCTCATGAGCAATGTCAAAAACATTGTGTCTCAATCCCTCACCGCCGACAATCATCCTCTTTGGCGGTCACAGGTGCTCAAAATCTTCCGGGCAAAACGGTTTCCACGGTTTCTTGGACGGCTCTGCCACCGTCCCTCCAAGTAATCTCACATCACAGATCGGACAATCCACCTCAAATTCGGCTTACGCTAATTGGATCTTGATCGACCAAAATCTCGCAGCAGCCTTATACTCCGTCATCTCACCGAAGATCCTACCCTATGTCCTCTCTGCCGAACATTGTCATGAAATATGGACAATCCTAGATCGTCGACTTCAGTCAAGCACCCACTCAAGAATAATCCAACTCAAACATGAACTTCACTACCTCAACATGAAAGACAAAACAATGGCACAATATCTCCTTGAAATCAAAATGAAAGTTGACTCTCTTGCTGCTGCCGGTGCCCTATTGCCATTGAAGACATCATCCACTACACATTGGATGGATTACCATCCACCTATCAATCTTTTAAAACTCGTATCATCACAAACCTTCAACCACTAACTCTAGATGATCTTTATACACTTCTTTGCAGCGAAGAATTGAATCTTGCTCATGAAACCATACGTGAAATGCAATCCCTCCAAATCTCGGGTCACTCTAACGCTCTTGCAGCCTCACGTGGCCGAGGTCGAGGCCTCTCCTCATCCTCTCGCGGCCGCAACTTATACAACAACCGTACAACTAACCTCAACAACAGAGGCGGACTTCCACCTCGACCGACAATAACGTGTCAAATCTGCGGCAAGAACGACCATTCCGCCATCAAGTGTTGGCACCGCCACGACGAACAATACAACACAGAACAGCCCTCCACCGCTCTATTCACGTCGCCATCTCCCACTAAATCCACAGACTAGTACCTTGATAGCGGAGCTTCTTCTCATCTTACTTCGGACACGAATCAGCTCCAAACTTCACATCCCTACACCGGCTCTTCTCAGGTCATCCTAGGTAACGGGCAGCAACTTCCTATTCACACCACTAGCAAAGGCATCTTACCCACCCCTCAAGGTAATCTCAAACTATCTCAATTAAATCTTGTTCCTAACCTCTCGTTCAATCTCTTATCGGTTCATCACCTCACCGCTAATAACAACTGCAACATCATGTTCTCCTCTCGCGGCTACGAAATCAAGGACTCGAAGACCAACCGGCTTCTTCTCACGGGTCCGTGTATTAATGGATTATACCCCCTCCGCTCTCATAAGAAGATGACCACCGGCACCTCTCAGTTCGCTCTTCTCTCCATACAACCTGTACCCGATCTCTGGCACCGTCATCTCGGGCATCCCTCGGCAGCTATGCTTCAATTTCTTGCAAACAATTGCTCTACAATTTGTACTACTTACACTAAGTCTAACTATAATTCTTGTTGCAGGTTTAAAAGCCACCGGTTGTCATTTTCTAAATCTCTGAATGATAGCAATTTCTTGTTTGAACTAATTCACTCCGATGTATGGGGTCCAGCCCAATCGGTTTCTAACTACGGCTACCGCTACTACGTCAACTTTTTCGACGACTTCTCTAAATACACATGGGTATATCCCTTAACTCATAAATCTGACGTTATCTCTAAGTTCATTGAATTTCAGAAAATGATAGAACTCCAATTTCAAACCCATATCTGCACCATTCGTACCGACGGCGCTGGTGAATTTGTCAACAACAAATTCAAATCCTACCTGAACGCTCAAGGTATACTACATCTATTCACTTGCCCCTACACTCCCTCTCAAAACGGGGTCGCCGAACGGAAACAGCGTCATATCACCGAAACCATTCGAGCTCTTCTCCTCGAAGCATCTCTCCCTCACTACCTATGGATCGATACGCTGATGACTGCCATACACCTAATGAATCGTCTACCTTCTTCGAACACGCACAATAAATCCCCTTAAAAAATCCTGTACCAAAAACCTCCGACATATAGCAACCTGAAAGTTTTTGGATGCCTCTGTTACCCCTTGCTCAAGCCCTACTCCACCAACAAAATGTCTCTGCTTTCATACCCATGCGTGTTTATTGGCTACGCCCCTCTCCTAAAAGGTTACCGTTGTCTATACCCCATAACCAACAAGATTTACACCTCTCGTCATGTCGTCTTCAATGAAGACATCTTCCCGTTCAAACAACCATCAAACCAACATCACTCCAATCCCAGCACCTCCACTGCTATCCCTCCACTTTTACTTGTTCCAACCCACGATCTACCCACCTCTATTAACAATCCAGTTACAAATTCTTCCAACAGCCCAGCAATACCGTCCCAACTTACTCTCCCCAACACCCACCTGAGACCACTGCACCGACCCCTACTACTATTCTGCTACAACAAGATCCTTTGCCCTCTGCTACCGCTGTCCCCCACAATCCAACTCCAAAGTCCCAACCCGTCACCCACCACATGCTTACTAAATCTAAGACCGGCCACTCCACACCCATACAGATCTTTAATCTTTCTCACCTAATTCATGAAAATGAACCCACCACCTATAACCAAGTCTGCAAGAGTGAGCAATGGAGATTAGCTATGTCACAAAAATTCCAAGCTTTACAAACCCAAGGAACTTGGGATCTTGTACCTCCTAACCCCAATCAAAATGTCCTAGGATGCAAATGGACATACAAAATGAAGCTCAAATCCGACGGTACAGTCGCTCGCTACAAAGCACGGCTCGTAGCAAAGGGACTCAATCAAGAACACGGACTCGACTACACGGAGAATTTCAGCCCCGTAGCAAAAATTCCAACTGTCCGTGTCCTCATACTTATTGCTCTCCACCACAACTAGAACATTCTCCAACTAGACGTGTCAAAACACTTTCTTGCACGGACAACTTTCGGGCACCGTATATATGCAACAACCGCCAGGCTTTCAGGACGCATTGCATCCAACTCACGTATGCAAACTAAACAAAGAGCTATACGGCCTCAAACAATCTCCACGTGAATGATACGCCACTCTCTCTAATCATCTTCAACATTTCGGTTTCTCTATTAGCAATGCTGACCCATCGCTTCTCACATATAAATCGGACACCACCCGTCTATACATTCTTATCTATGTCGACGACATCCTACTCACCGGCAACTCCCCCTCGGAGATACAAAGACTACTCTCGTGCCTTCAAGATCGGTTTCAAATGCGCAACCTCAGCAACCTGGCTCACTTTCTTAGCATACAGACCACTTATACCTCATACGGTATCCTTCTACATTAGGAACAATATGCCAAATGGATTCTGACGCGTGCAGGCATGCATAATTCCAAGCCCGTAAACACCCCTACCTCATGCAAAACTGAGAATCAACCACCCTGCAGTACTAAATTCCGCAACTATACCACCACCTAATTGGCTCTCTCCAATACCTCACCTTAACCCGCCCGAACATCCAATTTTCTGTGCATCAGTTAAGCCAACACATGCAAAACCCTCTAAATGGCAACTTCGACGCTCTCAAAAGGTTACTCCGCTACATTCAAGGCACCACCGCCACCGGTATTCCAATGCACCGGAACAGTCTAACTCTACAAGGATATGCCAACGCAGACTGGGCCACCAACGCCCACGACTGCAAATCCATTTCAAGATATTGCAACTTCCTCGGCAATTCCATAATATCTTGGCAAGCCAAAAAGCAACCTATCGTGGCCAGATCTTCTACCGAAGCGGAGTACCGAGCCCTGGCCACTGAAGCTTCAGAAATTATTTGGCTCCGACGTCTCCTCGAGGACTTCCACATTCCACAATCTACACCTACAACCATCTATTGCGACAATACATCCGCAATTGCCCTTGCCAACAACCCGGTATCCCACGCCCGAATAAAACATATTGACGTGGATTGTCACTTTATCAGAGATTATATCAATGATCAAATTGCGGACGTGTTCACCAAACCACTACCAATTAACAATTTTAATTCTTATGCACCAAACTCATTACAGCTCCGCAGTCATAAGTTTGAGGGGGCATGTAGGAATTCTAGACTTGTACCTTCTTGCCTACGTGGCATACACGTCACTTAGACGTTATTGTACCTTCTTGCTTCAATATTCTATATATTTTACTCTGTATCAAGGAAATGAAATAAGAAAACAATAGTCCATTTCTCTGCTTTTGTAATCTTCTTTCTCTGTTCGCTTCCGGTCTTCCTGCTCTTAACAGGGTCATCCCTAATGGTTGTCAAGTGGACATTTTTAATGCTATAACTTCCATCACTATACTTAGAAATGGAAATGCTTTCTGTTTGGTCTGGGTTGATGGTAAAAAAATCAAAAATTGTTTTGGTTCTTTTGTGAAAGATTTCTATAAAAATGATAATGAGGTGGCATGATATAAATATATTTGGCATAAGCACTATGCAATCTGATACTCTATTTTTGGGTAGATTTGCCTTGTTGGGGACTTTAAGATGGTGAATAATCTCATTAGAAGGAATATTATGGTTGCCCTAGAATGTTGTTTTGGCTTGGATCATTTTGAAAGTGTTTAACATCTCTTTTTTGAATGTGATTTCACTCACTGTATCGTAACGGAACTGCTGCCTTGCCTTAACACTTTTCTTATGCGCCCAAATCTCTTCCATATTTTGGAATTCCTTGCGGTTAATAACTCTTTGAATTCAGAAATGCTCTATTTTAATTTGATTATGCTTTGGGGCATAGTTTATTCTATCTGAAGGGAGTGAAATGATAGAAAATTTTCAAATTGTTTCAAGAGTCTTGTCGCCTTGAAAATTTATATCAAAAAGGCCATTGTTATTAAGGTGCTCAAGTGAAAAAATGGGGAGGTTTTCCGTCAGCATTTGTAGCTTTCTTTTTGATATTTGGTTTCTGATTGGCTTTGATCTTGTTAGATCACATGGTTTCCTTCTATTCTGTCGCTTGCTGGATTCTTTTTGTGCTGAGGTTGTGGGGGTCGATGATGGGCGGATTGCTATCCTCTCCCCCTAGATGGTGATTTTTGCAACTAATCTCTTAAATGGTAACTTTTGCAGCCGAGGGATTTCATCGATTTCTTGGAGGCAATCTTCCAATGCTGAGTTATATATCCTCTGTTCTTCCTCAATTGGTTTTGGTTTACATGTGTTTTTTTGCACTATTTGGTGGTCTCTCTCTTGCTGCTATTGTAGCTTTTCCACAGTTTTATACTCTCTTTTTTTCTTTTTACACATGTAACTATTTCTTTTATCATGAAATTGGGCTAAGCCCATAATTCAAAAAAAAAAAACTTTATTTATATTTATTCACTTTATTGAATGAGTTTAAAGATGAGTTAGAAATCTAGATATTAAAACGGCTATAAACATTTGAAAGAAGCACTACATGTACTACAAATGAATAGTCCATCTCATTCAAAGCTCTCCATAACAAATTAGTTGAATACAAAGATTTCCTTAAACAAAATCCATGAGAGAACAACATTCCTCAATCATATCTAATGACTCACAAATGAATGAGTTCAATCAAATAATGGTTGGATGGATTCAAAAACATCAAAATTAATATACCATATGCAATAAAATCATGTGTCTCTAGCTAACCAACACATAACTAAAAACCCCAACTTAGTGTGTCAATTCTATAAAAATAAGTTTCATACTACACATGAATGTCACGCTGTAAAATGTTTAATGAGGAGATATACACACCTTTTGAAGCTAATGATGGCACCAACAATATTTTTTCCTCACAATCTTCTTCACTCCTCAACAATGACGCCTCCCATCATTTTACATCAGATATGAATAAACCCTATATTTACAAATCACAAAAAGTCCTAATGATATTATAATTATTATATATGTGCTTAAATCATCCCAGCTTATCCTCTTAATTAACCTATTCAAAATCACAAACCAATTGTAATCCATGCATCATTCTAACTTCCAATCCTTGCCTAACAACACCACAAACTATTCAATGCTTAGCTATCATACCTTCCATCTATCTTCACAGCTCCTAAAACTAATACCAGTCTTATGGTCCTGCAACCCATGCTCTTTTTAGCTTCCATGAAAAATCACATTCCTTCCTTATATATTCTTGTTATTATCTCCAACACAGCTGTATTATGTACCAATAACTCTTAACTTAATTAATCATCGCTCAATTCCACCTTTGCTACTATATGATAGCCTTTGCCACTATCAAAATTTGCTAGTTGGTCAATCTTCTATTCGAGTTACACATCACCCTACCCATATTTTGGGATATCTGATGTTGACATATTTGAGCGGCCTAGGACTATGACTGCTCATACTTTCTAATAATTAACCAATTATAATTGAACATAATTATTCACTAAAAAAGTATCTCAACTAGACACCTAAAAAATCAAAAGTATAAGAGCTCCTACTACTTTTCTAATCTACATTCATATTTAATGCAATTTAAAAAAAAAAGGAAAAAAAGCACATGCTACTTACCTAATCCACAATCATATTTATTACAATTAAAAAAGAAAGTAATTAATGTCACAACTAAAGTTTTTTTTTTTTTTTTTTTTTTTTTTTTTTTTTTTTTTTTTAGACATTTAGGTCAATTAGGATAAACTCATACACATATTATATGAATCTTAAACCTCTTGATTGATAGCAAGGTTTTCATAGAAAAGGCAACAAAGACCTTTCACAAAAAAATTGCTAGTAGGAACTTAGAAAGCTTTCAATGGATTTTTAATAAATATGTTAAATTAAATCTAAATAGCTTATATCAACGGGTATAGAGATGGAGGACAAAGACTGTGAAAAGACCATTCATAATTTAGGGAAATCCTAAGTAAAACTAATTGTTTCAAAAATCAATTATGTTCCATAGACTTCTAACAAGCCTTTGACAACTCTCCCCTATCTCAACAATGGGAGGCTTTATATAAAAAATAATGAATTTAGGGATATAAAAAATATAGGCATTTTAAATACAAATATATATAATTAATATGATAAAATTTTATTATAAAGCATTATGAAAGATTACAATTATTCTTTATATGATATGTAGATTATCTATTTAAATATAAAGCATATTGCCCTCACATTAAATAGTTATGATTTAATAATCTCCAAATTAACAATAGAATATATAATATGAAGTTGAAGTTTAATTTTAACTTGTTATTGTCACGAAATTTTACATGAATTTTTTTTTTTTAATAAAGTGAGTTGAATCCATCTTGATATGTTTATTAGTCCATCATAGTTCATAGTAATGTAATACTAGACATAAATATTATTGAGCTTGACAAACTTGTGAGCTCAAGGGAACAACAACCAACTCAACTTGCAAAGCCTTCTCAGCTATAGCATTCTCAAAGGTAGCATTAACTTAAAAAATTCTATTTGTAAATGACTAGAAATACTTAGCTAGAGATCTCTTATTATACTCATAAGCATCCAAGAAAGCATTCAACCTACTCATGTTGTCTCGCTTATCAACACTAATTTCTCAGAATCCACTTCCTATAAGCCAAATAATGTTGATAGTAAATGATTTATTTAGAGATGGATTTTTCATCTCTATATTCTCCCTTTCCGACCTGACATTTTAATTCACTAACATAGCCAGAGATGTTGATATTAACTTGATATCTTCCATCAAAGTAATATTGGTAGCCTCACAGACTTGTTATGCCTCAAGTTAGTACCTATTTTCTTTTACAATTCTACAAAGGGGGAAGAATTCTCCTTAACTAACTCAATGTCATTCCTGATCTACCCCCACCATCTTCTTAAATTGATATAACATGGTTGTGATCCTATGCTTCTTTGTATGCCTTGAAATATGTGCTCAACATGAAGTAAGTGTGCTATCATTGGATGGCCTTCTTTTTCTTTATGGCATGATGAAGAATCTCCCAAGGAATTTTCTCCATCTAATCCCAAATCGACCCTCAACCTCAAACTTCATTGTATTGTTCATAGAGCCTGAGTTTGACCCTGCTCCAATGCTATAAATGGGAAGTAATGGTTATATGAACTCCCAATCAATTAAAAGCGATTTCCCAAGCCAAATGTTCTATCAAAACTTTGATATGTCATCATTAATGCACTATTTAGAACTACTATTCAATTTTTTTATTTAAGACATCATTGATGGACAATGCCATAGACCACCAATTTGGACTACCATCAACCGCTCGAGTTCACGGCAATTGGCATGGTCAGCCCAAAGATAGTATCATCTAACCATAATTTGATCTCCATTATCAATTGAAGATAAATAATATTGCATTCAAGATAGAGATACCACTAGTGAAGTCTCGCCTCTACTCGATAAGACCATCAAATGAAGTTTAAAAAACTAATGTCAATATTTTTTTTATACAGAAAAAACTTCCTTAGACTTGATGTAGTTGGAACAATTATA
The DNA here is from genome assembly GCF_001605985.2 of Dendrobium catenatum. NCBI lineage: Eukaryota > Viridiplantae > Streptophyta > Magnoliopsida > Asparagales > Orchidaceae > Dendrobium > Dendrobium catenatum. Next base: position 612,921 of record NW_021319425.1, read on the forward strand.
TAAATATTAATAAAATATTTTTTCCAAATTGTAACAAACATCTTTTTCTACTTATGGCTAAGCAAATTTTTTAGAATAATTAACGACATTAATGATATAAATTGTGCAAGGTTAAACATTTTGAAAAGCTCAAATCAATAACCATTAATAAATATTCAAACCATAAATTATTAGGACTTCATTCATTTCATTTCCCTGATATTTCTTCAATCGAAGAATATTGTAATTTAAGGAAATACACTTCATATGTTGTTGGGTTAAAAATAATTTCCAGCACAAGTAATTGACGCATATTCATCTAAGATATGCATGCACATAAAGGCCTTTATCTATGTGTAGAGTTATCATTGTTTTATAATGGACATCGCTGCTCTTGGAGCTAAGTTTAAACTTGAAAAGATGGAGGAGAACAGCTGCGAATATCTTCATCTGAGTATATGCGAAGTCCTTTCCTAAGCATATACGAGGTCCAGCCTGCATTACGATGACGATAAAGAGCAATAAGACAAGGATTGAACTAACAGTTTGAATGGTAAGCGTCCAATACAAATTAAAAGTTGAATTAAGCTTCAACGAACACAATGTTAAACTAATATAAAGTACATTTTGTTAAATAAAAGATGTAAAACATTAGATTTCCTACTTTATTTAAAACATTTCAAAAAAAGAACTTAAATTGATCAACATTTGACAGCAAGTTAATTTTTTTACTTTTTACCTGGAATGCTGTAAACTTAAAAGGACTTTCATTTCGAACTGATCCATCATCATCCAGCCATCTCTCTGGTTGAAAATTTTCAGCATCATCTCCCCATAATATTTCCATTCTACCCATGGGATAAGGCATGTAGAACACAACGTCTCCTCGATTAACATTAAACTCATCAGGTAAAGTGTCATCAGAGAAGCAGGTCTTTGAATTCTACATAACATGTAATTTATAAATTTTAGAATAGTGCATAAAATTTAAAGATTTCTTGACATATTTATAGCGAATTACTATGATCATTAAGAAGCTTACCAATGGTACTGATGGGTACAACCTGAGGGTTTCGGATAATGCAGCATGAAGGTACTTCATTTTATCAAGAGACTCTACAGTTATTTTCTCAACGAATTCATTGATACAAATATCTTGTCCTGCTCGGATAGCTTCTTTCACTTCTTGATAAATTTCTTCTTGCACGTAGGGATGCTTACACAACAAATATATGAACCAAGACAGTGTTCCAGCTGTGGTGTCTTTGCCAGCTATAACAAAGTTGAGGGCGATATCTCTCAAATATTCATAAGTTATATTTTCTGGATCATGCTCCATTTCAGCCATAAATCGTGAGATGATGTCTTCTTTCTTTTCCTACGTGATAAAACAAAAGATCAAAATCAAATAAGTACTAGAAAAAGAAAATGCAGTAAGAAAATATAACTTTTGATGGTAAATTAGACTTTGAGCTAGGTCCAATAATATGCACATTAAGATTTGTTTTATATAAAAAATATAAATGAAAATTTTACCAAATTGTTTTTGGCATTAGTCATATTCTCTTTTTTTGCACGAATCAAGTCGTATATGAAGTCATTAATAACGTTGATGTCCTTCTTGAGTTGCGCCTCATAGCCAATGTTGAAAAACCTTTTAAATTTCCAGAAAACATCAACATACCGGCTTGTAATGTAAACACTTGCGTTATCGAAAGCTTTTGTAAATTTAATCCCATCAACAGACCCATCCAAGTTCATTAGGTCAAAACCAAACCCAATTTTGAAGATTGAGTCCATTGTTGAACTCATAAACAGTTCCTGCATTATCATTAAAATAATTTTATCTTACCAATTGAAAATCAAAAAAGAAGTTTTTGAATGATGATTATTTCTAAATAAAAAACACATAGTATAATTCTAAAAATTGATTAACCTGAATATCGAAGGGCAAATCAGATTTTGCTTTATCAAAAATGATATCGGCAAGTTTTATTGCATTTGTTTTAAAAATACTGGTACTATAGTTCCTCAGAGCACTTGTTGAGAACTCGTAGCCCGCCAATTTCCTCTGATGATGCCATTTTTCACCATCCACTGCGAAGATCCCATCTCCAAATAATTCCTTCAAATTTTCATAGTTGTATTGTCCCTGAAATTTGACAAAATATAGTATTTAAGAAGGGAAAGTTGTGGAGAAACAAAACAAAATTTATACGTGGCATTTGTTATGAACAAATCTCACATGCTTGACATATGCTTTAAATGAACGAATTGAGGCAAGTGGCATCTTATTCAATATTATTTATTTTTTTTATAAAATTTATACATCAGGTGAGTGTGAAAATCATTTTCAAATTATGTTTTTATATTTTCATCGGGTATATAAGTGGTGGTTTAATTATAATAAGCATAATTTGTTAAGATGGAAGGAAGTAAACTACACAACAAAACAAATAAGAAAGTCAAAGAATGTAATTTCTTAAAAATCAAATAATAATTTTCTTACAATTTGCCATAAAAATTTTCTAAGAATTAAACAAATTATAACCCAGCGGAATTAAACTTAAAAAATTTATCTCATACAGAAACCTAGAAAGTCAAAAGTATAAGAGTTCGTGTAACCTAGGCTTTGTTTGGGACGATTTTTTTGTTGTTTCTTAACAGGGGCGGATCCAGCTTCTTTTTTTAGGGTGGACAAAAAAAAATTTCTGGGGGGACGGTCAAAGACTCTTAAGATTAACAAAATTAGGGCAAAAAAATTTTTTGAGAGACAAAATTCCCAAAATATTTCAAAATATTCCCTTAATACATGGGGGATCCGCCCATGCTTCTTAAAGCAACTTTTTAGTACAACAATTAAAAATTTTATACTAAAAAATATTTGTAAGAAGCAGCAATAAAAAGCCGTCCCAAACGAAGCCTTAATCTACAATCATATTTAATGCAATTTAAAAAAAGGTACAAGAGCACATGCTACTTGCCCAATCCACCATCATATTTAATGCAATTTAGAGGGAAAAAAAAGTAAGGAATGTAAGTGAAGTTTTTTTTTATATGTATATTTAGGTTAATTAAAATAAATTTATAAACACGTAACTTATACAAAATGTCGAACTTAAAATCCCTTAATTTATAGTCAAAACTCTCAACCAATAAATCAAGATGAACTGTCATAACTTAAGTACGTTTCATGTATATATATATATACTATTTTTTTAAGACTTTTGAGTCAATTAATTAGAAAATTCATACACACATCACATATGCAACTCAAACCTGAGATCATTTGGTTTAGCAGCCAAAACATCCAACCAAGATATTAAGGTTTCGTTTGGGATAGCTTTTTTAATGTTTTTTAAAATAGATTTCTAGTACAAAATTTTTGTACTAAAAAACTGTTTTAGAAAGCAGCAAAAAAACTATCCCAAACGAAGCCTAGGTTGAGTTGAGTACTAAATTAAAATTCAAAAGTAATAATGAAATCATATGATATGCATTCTAAAAAAAACATAAAATGTTATTCCAATAAAAAGACATTTGATATATAAATATAAGATAAGCAGATAAACAAATAGAACATAAGACTTTTTCTTTCGACAAAAAATTGTTTTAAAAATCAACAAGAAAGTTGTTTCAAACGAAGCCTAAGTTGAGTTGTTTACTAAATTAAAATTCAAAATTAACAATGAAATCATATGATATGCATTCTAAAAAAAAAACTTAAAATATTTTTCCAAAAAAAAGACATATTTGATATATAAATATAAGATAAGCAGATAAACAAATAGAACATAAAACTTTTTCTTCCAGCAAAAAACCTTGTTTCCGATTGCTTTTTATTCTACTCTAGCTTACAAAAGTTTTGCAAGGGGAAGACTCATTCCCATCGATGCAAACTAAGCTCTTCTAACTCTTAAATCATAAAAACTGAAGAAACCTATGAGTTTATCAGTAAATCACCTTGCCGTAGTTTTTGAAGTTGGTTTTTAATATATAGTCCACGATTGCAGGGTCTGTGGTGTAGATCAGATTATGAAAAGGAGCATACAATCTGAAAGTTTTGTATTTGCGAGAGATATCTATGAAGTAATCCTGCAACCTTCTAAAGTTTAGAAACAGATGGAGTATAGTTCCAGCTATCGGATGGTATCTCTTCTTTGCTTTCCTCCACAAAAATCCATGTCTTCCAAAGATTTTGATGGCAACCAAAACCAGCATAAGTATTATTACTGGTTGGAGGTATTTAGCCATGAAAGCTAGAGAATTCTCCATCTCTTGAGTTTGCTGATTTGGAATTGAAAAGAAAGAGAAGTTGTGCTGCTTGATTTATAAGGCAAAATGAAACATGATTAATTAAGTCAAGCTAATGAGACAAAACAAGAGGAGAGAAAACTGAAAAGTGTCGTCAGGCACCTCAGAGTTTCTTATCAGCAAAGCCCATATCATTATGGATTATTTAATTTCAGTTCGACAACAAAAATCTTTTCACGAAAGTAGAGAAGATTCTAAATAGGGCCAAAAACAAATTAATATTATCATCTGATGACTAAATTGATAAGTAACAGTTCATTATTATTATTATTATTTTTTAAACGGTTCATTATTTATAAAAATCTATATATAAAAAAAAACAAGATTTTAACTTTTAATATTTAGGCTTAGTTTGGGACAGTTTTATTACTATTTTCTATAACAGGTTTTTAGGTCAAAATTTTTTTAGAAGCATAAAAAAATGTTGCCAAAGCTGTCCCATCTTAAATTTAACGTAAATATGTGATTCAATTAAAATACACATGAGAAATATTTTTTTTTATTCACTAAAGGAAAACCTTGTATTCCGGCAAAACTATATCCACTAGTAAAAGCGGCGATATAACTGGCCAGCAATTCAGCGGCGGGTGGATAAATTGCCAGAAAGTTTCAAGCGAAAAAATTGCAAGCAAAGCCGTCATTTTTTGCAAAATCGGCGGTAATTTCCATCAAAAAATGCGCCTAAAATTACCAGCGGATTTTTCGCTAGCTTATTTAAATCCGAGCAAAATATTTCTAATGGAAGTAACATCATAAACCATTCTTGCGGACAATCTGACGGTATTATCGTCGAAAAAGATCCTATTTTCCTTACTCGGTCGTCTTCCTTTTCATTTCACTCATGCTCAAGTTAATCGCCTCATGTCAAATGTCGCCTTCATATACACTGCTCCTTTGCCGATGTTTGCTGCCCCTGTCGCCAAAAATCTGTCATAAGTTGATCTGTGTTAGCACATTTATTTTTGCTTTGGTCGTGGATGTTCTCAATAGACATTTGCAAGAGATTGTACCATGTTTTATTCACTTATTTGCTGACATTCTTCTCGTTGATTAGACTAGAGAGGGAGTTCATGGTGAAATAGATGCAGATACTATTAGTAGAATTCAAGTTGAATGGTTAAAATGGAGGAATGTGTTGGGTTTATTGTGTGATAGTAAATTCCCCTCAAACTTAGGGGAAAATTATATAAGATGTATGGCTTTACTCGAGATGCAGCAATGGGCATATTGTGTGTTGGAAAATTCTCCTCAAACTTAGTTGAGGAATGTGTTGGGCACATGAGTGTCTTTACTCTTAGAGACAAGATACGAAATGAGCATATACGTGAAAAGGTTGAAGAAGCTCCTATAGAAGATAAGTTTAGAGAGAGTGAGAGAGTCGCCTTAGATGGTTTGGTCACATAAAACGATGGCCTCCCGATGATCTAGTTAGGAAAGTAAAGGTATTAGATTTAGTTTATGTTAAGAAAGATAGAGATATAAAAAGACTTGGATTCTTGTGACACGAGAAGAGTGCTTCAAAACTGCCAGAATATGAGTGCTTCAAAAACGATGAATATTTCTACACAATTTTGTTAGAATTCCATCGGTAAATTCGCTGGAAATATCTTCGGCATGAACTGCATTTTCACACAAGTACCCTTCTAAACACCTATATACGCCGTTCTTAGCATGGTATGATTGAAGACTACGGTCGCGATGTCACCCGACACCGACCGTGTATGTCTTTCTTGACATGGCGGGCAGGCTAAAACTCCTTAAATAGGAGATATATCAGGAGGCTGTCAAATTTTTCATTAATAGGGGACCTGAGTAAAATAGCACCATCCGATTTACAAATCATTTTGAATTCAATTTATTTTCCTTCAACATATGTTATTCCAATCTTTAATATCTTCATATTATATATAGGCTAAATTCTTCATATTATGAATATTAGAAATCAAAGAGTTAGATGTATAACTGATTGCCACAATGACGAAAGTCATTAATATATGAGTTTACTAATGGGATGAATTTTTTCATCCAGACAACCTGTCAACTGTCTAGCTTCATCTCAGATGAAAAATTTTGATGTCCATATTCTAAACATAAAAATTAAGAGCACTTAAAATCAGATGATGTAATTGTTGATCTATATCGCAGAGGGTTCAAACCAAAATATTGGTATTGGAATTCTTATGGTGAGTACGAGCCACTTTTTGATTATCAATGCGGCCCGTCTATAAGTTCAAAAATAGCTGAGGAAGAAGATATCTGACATCTTGAGGATTAAGTGTATAATACAACTGGGTATAATTTGAACAATATACAAAGGAGTCATCAAATATGGATGCACATAATTTTTATGAATTGGTATATGCTGCCCAATAACCAATATGGAAGGGGTAAGCCACTAACTCAGAGTTATCTATTGATATGAAGATGTTAAGCATCAAGGCGGAATATAATGGCCCCCGTGAATATTTTAATCAATTCATTGGGCTGCTTAAGAAAACTACCAACCCGGTAGATAACATAATTCCTACAAATTTTTATCAAACTAAAAACTTGGTTTGATATATAAAAAAATAGATTGTTGTGTCAATGAATGCATGTTATACTATAAAGATGATTTATTAGATATTCAAGATTGTTATTGTAATGCACCATGATTTAAACCAAAGTCTGGGACAAAAAAAAAAAAGCTAAAGGATGTTGCAGTCAGTAGGATATTTTACTTACCCATAATTCTTAAAATATAACAGTTATATGCATCCATGAGATCTGGTGCATATATGAGATGGAATAATGAACACATCTCGTAAAGTGTTATTACACATCCGTTAGAAGCTGGGGCCTAGAAATACTTTGATCATACACATCATACCTTTATCATTGAATCAATAAATATAATATTAGGTTTATGTGCAGATGGTTTTACTCTATTTAGCCTATCTGTTTCACCTTACTCATGCTGAATCGTAATACTCACCCTTTATAATCTTCCTCCAGAGTTATGTATGACTACTCTTTATATGTTTCTAATGCTGATCATTTTAAGGCCACATAATCCAAAAGTAAAGATTAAAGTATTTTTGCAACCAATAATCAAGGATTTAAATTTATTATGGGAAAGAAGAGTAAGTATATATGATATCTCTACCAAACAAAACTTCATAATAAAGGCAGCATTATTTTGGATAATTAGTGACTTTCTTGCATACGATATGCTTTCAGGTTGGAATACTTTCGACAAGTTAGCTTGTTCATATTGTATGCAATTTAGAAAGTCATTCACTTTAAAGCATGGAGGGGAGAATACTTGGTTCGACTGTCACCGTACGTTCTTACCTACAGGTCATTCTTTCGGGAAAAACAAGGCTGCCTTCACTAAATATAAAATAATGATGTTGCAGCCTCCTAGATTAACCACTAAAGAAATATTTGAAAGAATAAGGTTCATACCCATGATATTTGGTTCTCCAACATTAGCTGATTATAAATTGCTGAGATATGGTGTCAACCATAATTGGATCAAAAAAGAATTTTTGGTCCTTGCCATATTATAGAACAAATCTGATCTGATATAACTTGGATGTGATGTATATAAAAAAATATTTTTTGATGAAGTATTCAATACAGTCATTAACATCATAGATAAATTCAAAGATAATATAACAACAAGGATGGACTTAAAGGAGATTTGTAGGAGAAAAGTTTGTTGGATCTCAAACCTTAGACTCTTGGACCAAGGTTCTTCTATAATAGTGAATACTCTATCACTGCCAATTTGAGATCTTTAGTCTTCTTATCAATTCTCTCTGCTCTACACTCTTTATTCTTGCTCATACGTTCTAGCTCAACAGGTTGACCAATTAGTAAGATCTGATATCATCCACAGACAAATTCAATTCCAACATAATTATCTCATACATTATACATTATACAATGGGTTCTTTTCAAAGTACTTTAGAAAATTCAAGTTCAATTCAATTCGGTAACATTAATTTAATAAAATTGAAATAGAATCCATACTGAATTGCATTAAATTACGCTCGATGGGGCTAACGAGCATCAATCAAGCTTAATTGAACATTGTTGGGTCCAATTTGACTTAACTTGAGTCAACTTGAACTCAAATTGGGTTTGACGATCTCAATTAAGTCAACTGAGCACGTTTGAGGGAAAAAGAGCAAAAATGAGGTCAATAAGAACCAGTTGTTTCCCTCATACCTCAAAGATCTCTAGTAAGATCAAAATCTATATATTCCTCTAGTTCAATCCTTGCACATCCATAGCAAAGTGATTTGTCAATTGATCCCCTCAAGTATCAGAGAATCCACTTAACCACCTCTTAGTGAAGTTTGTCTTGTTTACTCATGGATCTGCTAACTATTCCCATTTCATATATTATAACTGGTCTCATACATAATGTAGCATACATCAAACTTTCAACTGATGATGTATGTAGAGTCTTCTTAATATGTTCTTGCACTGCTGTAAATTTAGGTGATTGTTCCTTAGGTATTTGAAAATGGCTACTTAAGGGAGTGTAAAGTGATTTTTCCTAACTCATGTGCTCTACAACATCATTATGTTATGGTTTTCATGAAACAATAAATTCATGTATAATCCCATTACAAGCACATTACTCTCTGAACTTTTTGTCATGATGCTCACCACCATTATTTCATCTAAGATATTTCAGCTTTAAAATGTCTCACTCTCAACCATAACCTTATATTTCTTTTAAACATCAAACACATCTGACTTGTGTTTTAAAAAATATATTTATACATTTCTATTATGATCAATAATAAAAGTCAAAAATTATAAATCAAAGCAATGAAAAAAAAATTAATATATGGGTCTAGTTGCTTGAAAAGAAAAACCCTTATGTGATTTTCTTAATTTAACTTAATTTAAACATTATAAAACATGTGTTATGCATGATTTTGGAGTTCATTTGATGAGTTATTCAATAAAATACTTAACTAAAAATGAATTTCACCCCCCCCCCCTCTCTCTCTCTCTCTCTCTCTCACATGCTTATCTAACTCATTTGCTAAATGATTCAAAACACCAACAAGAGCAACTTTTTTATAATATATAGTGGTTTTTATCTTGTTCAAGAATAGCTCATTTACTCATTTAATGAGCTGGACTTGTGCTGTATAGAGTTATATTGAGTTGTTCGTGAATACTTAATTTTTATGATTTTCCAAGCAGTAAAAATTGAGATAACCTAGTGTAATGACAACATTATAGCTATTGATCTTCCAAATGAAAGCATAGAGGAAGAACTTAGCCTTGACCTACTATTGATACAATATGTCATTACATCCTTGTATTCTATTCTTGATACTACAATAAAGAAGTGAAAGTAATCAAAGTCATTTCAAACTTTGCCATAAGTATTTACAATACCACATACTTGTTATCTTAGGAGCACTCATTGACTACTCATTCAGTACCTCCCAAAAGAGCTAGAATTCTCCTACACATCCTTAAGGTGTCCTTGATCATCTGTAGCATTAAAAAAACCAAGCTGCAACCCAAAGTAGCTAATATTATATCAAATCAACGAACAAATTTTATGCTTTCATTGTCATTTTTATCAACAGTAAAAATTGGTTATGGATATTCCAAGCAAAACTTAATTAGGAAGTTTTTTAAAATTCTAAGATCTATTTAAAGATGTGTGAACTCCGAAAATTTGGCCCCAACCTCCCCATTTGCTTTCTGGGGGAGTTTTAATTAGGGGTAATTAATTATAAGGGCCGGTGCCTATAGGAGTATAAGCTTAGCTATTGGAAGCATATAGTAGAAGCATAAGCTTAGCTATTGGAAGTTGAATCATAAAGTCCTCACCTATAGGCACGAGCCCTTATAATTAATTACCCCTCTCGATTACTAGAGAAAACTTTTGATTAAGGATAGTCGTCAATCAGATATGTAAAAATACACAATATCTTGCATATAGTAGAAGCATAAGCTTAGCTATTGGAAGTTGGATATTTAAAATTGAGAATTTCATTATCTTGCACTTAAAGTGGTTGGTGGATGGATGATGAACCCAATCAAGATCACATGATTTTGTCATCTCGAACCATCGTGGTCATTGGTCTACTTAGTTAAAGGAGGTAGTCGACTCAACCTGACATAAAGATCTTTGTCAGCAACCATGGGTTACATCGTCCAAGGTTACCTTATAGATCTGGGATTGATGTTTATCTAATAAAACAAATTTAAATACACCTTAGCCGACATAGGGCTTTATGCCCTATCGATTATATCATATTGATTTAATGCTAAACAATTTAACGCCATTAGGGAGCATACCAGTGCTGGCCATGACCATAATATAATGGTGCCATTTTACGGTGAACCACCTAGTTCAGAGGGTCCTGATTACAACCGTTTATCTACGGTGCAATTTGGAGGCAAAATCTTAGGTGTGGTGTCATTGACAACGAAATCACCAGTTAGAGGACATGTGTGACGTCTTTACTGGCAATAGACATATTAAGATTGGATCTTAATGATATTCTCTACTAGATATTAACTCTTTGTGAGCTAAAGTTATTTTCGAATTTGTCCACATCGACAAACTATTGTGGAGGGTTGATAAGTATTTGCTTTAAGTATGTAATGATTTAATTTAAATTTTAAATATCTTATACTTTAAGATTTTCAAAATTTTAGATTTCTATTGGCATTTAGGGGTATTTTGAATGATTGTGATCCCCCTCAGTTGAGATTTTCTATCAACACGGTCATCATTGCAGTAACTTTGGGGTTGTTTGAAAAAAATTATATTTTATGTGAAGTTTGAGGGCATTTAAAAATATTTGATCCCCTCCAATTGATATTTATATTCAACACGGTCATCATCGGGGTGTTTGAGGTCATTTCCATTTGTGGATTGAGCCTTGTCAACTTTATTGAGCTGCCAACAAAGAATTGGGTTTCATAAGCTTTATATTATTGTTTGATGAAATTCATTTGTCATAGACCTTGAAGGTCATATATGAACGTATAAAATAAATATTTTGATCGACGCCTTGACCGTATATCTATTTGATAATTTGAGTCAGGTCGTCTCTTATCTATCCATATAGAAGGATAGAGCACAAACTGTGATTTATTTATTGGCCCACGCAGCATCCCTAGACATAATGCATATATCTAAAACATGTTCGACGGGTCCCATGGGGGTATTTCGGGCATTTTATAATTATTTGATGAACCTTATCAACTCTTATTTACCTGCTTAAGAGGATCGGGTTCAAATTTACTAATCTGTGCAGCATCCCTAGACGTCGCGTGTGGTCCTACAACACGCTTATCAGGACTCATGCGAATCGTGTGATTACACATGCCCTTCTGTGTACTTATTTGCATACATATTATAGTGCATGTGCGGCGGCATTTTCATTAATATGTGATGCTGCTTAGTTGTGTGGGAAACCCTCGTTTGAATGCAACGATCTATTTGGCAACTCGTATACGCCTTTTGTCTGCTTGTATACAGGTTGTAGATCCGGTAGTGTGGCGTCGTACTCCAGTGGCCTGTGGTCTTTCATTATTGATTCCCCGCTTTTATTTACAAGTAAATCGTGGCACTGTCACCTTATTGCCACGAGATACATCTTTGTTCTGATGTAGACTCACTTTTTTCATTCATCAGATCTTTTTAGGGCTCGTATAGGAATCAATTAGCAACTCTTTAATTATGTCATCATCATTTTCTATTATTGGCTTAAATAAAGAATTAATCATTTCAACCTTAGATGATTAAATTCTTACCGATGCCCTATACTTTGAAACCAGTGGCTACTGCCTTGAAAATAATCTTTTTCAGGATCTACAGTATTGTGAATTTCTAAAAGATGTAGCCTCCATAGTTAAGTAGTTGGCCTCTGAGATAAGTTGAGGTATCTGGGGAGCTCTTGTTGTTCCTGACTTTTTTAATAATAACAACCTTATCGTCATGAATATATTGAAGGGATTTACATTTTCTTAAAGGAACTTTGGAATACCATGAAGTTTAGTTCGAATATGCTCAAACATCTTTTCTATTTTTACAGGAAGAGGGGTGACCTCCTCATACAAGGGTTCTCTTCGCGGAGTCAGTCTATGCTTGTATTTATCATATACTTATGTATACTTTTGTGTTTACAGGGGTCTTCCACAATGTACCTACTGTTGTTATCCACAAATGGATTGTATTTATTTACAAGGATCGATCGTATTCAATATAATATCCTGAAAGTGTTCGTATAAGAGCCATTGTTCCTACATCATATCCACCTTTCACTAATCTCAGGTGGTCGTTGATTATACTTGTTTGCAGAGATGAATCTTCCACCATCAATTATAATTGTTGTCATCTCAATCTATATGCAAACTATTGTTTGTATTAGAGATTTCATTTATGCATGTGGGAGACATTTATGCATGTGGGAGACATTCATGCATTCAATAGTTAATTGTTGCTTGCATCAAGGTCTTCATTAATGTATATGGGAGATACTCGTGAATTTTGTAGTTGATTGTTAATGCTTGCAAGTATAGTGCATTTGACCTTGTAGATACTATTGCAGGAGTTTGCTACATCTATCATGTATCAACTAGCATTATTCATTGTGTGCTCATGCATTCAGACATTGATGGTCCAATATTTGCTTTGTAATTGTTGTGATTTAATTAACATTCATTGTATGTATGCATTGAAGTCTTGCTCGTCACGAGTCCCATATTTGTTCAGTTCAAAATCAATTCTCTACACAGTTAATCAAGTGTTGGGCATTTCTGTTCAAGTATAGGTCCTCTATATTACTGCTTAAGTGATGTCTTCTTATTATTCAGGTTTTGTATACTTCAGTATGAATTTCGACAATATCCTGGCATATCCCTCGTTTGAGGGAAATGTTGGGAATTGAATCTGTCCCACTATGATACAAGAGCGTGTATGATAGGTGTCCTTAAACACCAATGTCGTAGTCTTCAATCCCACCACGCTACAAGAGCATATGAGGTTTTGAAGTACCATCTGTCTATTCAATCAGAATTTGGTTTTCTACGCTTCATTTAAATTTTTCTGTGCATTTAATATATATATATATATATATATATATATATATATATATATATAATATATATATATATATATATATATATATATGCTTAAGTGTAGGTTTTTCGTTTGTTGTAAATTTTGGCAACATCCATTTGGGAGAAGTGTGAGGAGTTGTGTCTATCCCACCACGCTACAAAGAGCGTGTATGATAGATGTCCTTAGACATTATGACCGTAGTCTTTAATCCCACCACGCTATAAGAGCATGTATGGGGTCTCCAAAGCACCTGTTAAAAATGCAGTTTTTTTTTTCTCCGCAAATCATAAGGTGTTTTACGGGTATTTAAGGTGTTCCCACCACGCTACAAGAACGTGTAGAGGGCCACCCATCTCTTCGCATGTGTCACATCGAATTCCCCCCACCGTGCTACAAGAGCTCATATAAGGGGTCCATCGACGCGTCACACGCGTCGAGGACAAAATTTGAAACTTCATACCTTGCGTAGCAGTGTCGGTGACAGTGTTGGGGCAAGGACGGTAGTGTCTACAGTGTCGGCTCGTGGGTCGAGGCAAGAGATCTATTTTTTCTTTATTTTATTAATTAATAATAATTAATTTTTCTAATTAACTATTACTAATTATATTTTTTATTAATTACTGTTAATTCTAATTAATTATAATTAATCTTCATTAATTATAATTACTTATTATTAATTATAATTAATTATGATTAATTATAATTGAAAATAATTATTATAATTAATCTTTAATTAATTATAATAAAAAAATATTTATAATTAGTTTTAATTATTAAAAAATAAGTAATTATAATTTAGATTAATTAGGATTAATTATATTTAATAATGATTAATTATAATTAAAAATAAGTAATTCTAATTATTACTAATTTAAGATTTATAATAATTAATTATAATTAAAAAATTTAATTATAATTAATCATAATTAATAAAAAGAAAAGATATGAGCATGATTTACATGATAAGACAGCATTAATGCAGGAATTAAGCAGGACTTTAGATAAATCTTGTTAACAGGATTACTTAACCTCAAAGCAAAATAAATCCTTAGCTTTCCGCTTTCAGCCGCAGTAGTCATCTAGGGATTGCCGAAGAAAAGCGCCAAGGGAAGAGAGACGGCTACCTAGGTCATCTCCAACCGAACGCTAAATGTGTGTATGGAGTTTCGCCATTTCATTGCAGGTGAACAGTGCGACACCAACGTCATTTTTTGCTCTCAACCGGAAACGTGCGAAAGGGAGAGCGATCGTTACCTTCTCAAAAACATCTAAAATGGCGTTAGATTGGAGCATCACCACGCCATTTTGGAGTTTTGCGTTACTTTGCCGTGAAAAATGAAGTTTTCGGTTGGAGATGCCCTAACCAGCTCCCGTCGTCGTGGTGGCTTCCGATCGGACTAGAGGGAAGTTTAAGGAGGTGAAGGCGTCAGCCTCTCCCTCTCTCTCTCTCTCTCATCTGGATTGCGGCTATGGATGTGGTCGTTGGGGGTTTGGAGTTGCGAAGTAGAGAGGAAGAAGAAGATGAGGGCACAGTTGAGGAAATTTTGCGCGTGAGGAGCAGAGCCGAGAGCATTCACTTCTTCGGTATATTTAACGATGAGCGAGGCGGGATGAGGCATTGAAAGCGAACGTGGGATTGGCGGCGTTGATGTGCGAGGATGACGATCGGATGTCCGGGTTGCTAGATTTACGGGATTTGAGCGGGGATCGGCCTCGATCAGGTACTTAATTCGATTGTTTTTCTGTTTATCTACAGTATACAGGTCAACAAGATGAATGAAATATATGAATAATCAAGCACTCATTGCAATACAAATCTATTTTTTTTTTTTTAATCATGATCAAATTTTGATTTGGATATTCTCGCATAAATCTTTTTTTTTAATTATTTCAAGCTATTTTTACAAATTCTTATTTTCATTCTTTCATACGATTTTTTTGGAACATCTAGTTTTTTATACAAAAGAAATTTGTCTACTTAAATTTTACTTTAAAAAATGATAAGAAATTTGTCTCAAATGAAGCCCCAAGGCTCGAAGCATTAAACATATTATATGCAAATCTTTTCAACAACTTTTATTAATGTCATCTTAAATCTACTCATTTTCAGCCCTTATTCTTCTGCACTAATTTTATCCAATATTTAATAGGTATATTATTTATACTTGTTAGAACCAAGTAACTCTATTTTATTCATTATCTTATATTTAATATATGCTATTCATACTATCCAAATACTTAAAACTCCACTTATAGGAAAGTTGTGTCATATGGATTTACTCTTATGAAGTTAAGAAAAATAAAATGTCAATACTCTTATAAAGATTGATGGTTATAGCATAACCAAGTGAGGGGTTGGGGATGAGAAAATTTGGTGTTTGATTTTTTTTTTTTTTACTATAGCGCAATTCATAAATTAGTGGATGAGCTGAGTAAGAGTAAATAATCAAAATAAAGGAACATACTACCTTTTAATGTATTTCAATACTAACCGACCTATATAAGTGCCTGACTACATACTACATAAGATTCCACTGGAACTTCTCTCCTTCGCTTGATGAGCCAATGCATAAACTATCATAACACACGCTCAGACATGAGCTAAGACAACCCAATACAAATGAAAAAAAAAAGGCCACATACTAAGTCTTCTAAGGCTTCGTTCAATCAACACAAGCAATAGTAAGACACCACAAAAAGTAAAAACAATATAGAAATAATAGTTCTTACAAATAAGGTTTTTCAATTGATATCTTATGAAGAACTCATTTTATGACTTGGATGTTACAGAAAAGTCAACAAAGACCTTTCATAGAAAAGGCAACAAGGACCTTTCACAAAATAATAGTTCTTCCCAGTTAATACTTCTTCCCAATTGATGGGCAACCTTTCTTAGAAAAGGCAACAAAGACCTTTCACAAAATATTTGCAAGAGGAACTTAGAATGCTTTCGATGGATTTTTAATAATTGTGATAATTTAGATCTAAACAATGTTAACCTCTGTATAATATCCAAAAGAAACAAAAAAAAAATTACATTCCTCGTATTCGTCGAGAAGCCGCCCAAATCTCCGCAAATCCCGCAAGATATCCCACTTTGTCACTGTTCATCCAGCACTGTTCCAGGATTTCTGCTTAAATCATGCGACAGCTCCTCGATCGAAGTGTAAACAAAGGCATTCGGGTCTTCTTCCTCTTCTTTCCCGTAAAAACCCCATTCGCTACTCCAAAATACCTCAACCGAGCTCCAAATCCTTCGCCTCTTACCCGATTCCGCCCCATCTCCACTTTCGTCATCTCCAAACTTCTGAGCTGAAGCTACCAATCCGGTCGCAAATCACATTTCCCTTCTTGTCCGATCGAAAGTAGCGACGGAACTCGCTGTTTAGGTAACTTTCTCCCTCCCGCAGGCTTCTTGGGCCAAATCCAGTCGCTCCCTCTGCCCTAGCCTTGCCCGATCCGTACGGTCCAGAGAGAGAGAGAGAGAGAGAGAGAGATAGGCCAGTCGCCCCTACCTGTAGCTGCCGAAGGCCTTCTCCCATTGTCGAACTGCCCTTACCGATCCCTTCTGCTCTGAAAAAAAAAAAAGAGAGTATTTTCCTTTTGTGCATTTGCACCGCCGTCGTCGCCACCCTTACGCGAAGGTATAACATTTCTAACCCAAAAATCCTTCTCTCATGGCTTGCGACAAGCCGGCAAACCTCCTACGCGCTCACGTAGCATAGTAGGGAGGGAAATCGACATTACGCTTACGACGAGGTGGGTAATCCCCGGACCATTCATGTAATGTGAGGGGGACAAAACTAAGTACCCATACGTGGGAAAATCCTTGTGCTCTTTTCAATAGGTGCCTGAAGACCCTTAAATGCTCATGTAGCGGGCGGAGATTGAAGAATTTGTGGCCGCAGTGTCATTTGACACCTACCTGAAGCGCTCAACTAGCGACGAGTGGAAGGCTAGTCTCTCGGATTTTCCCCTAAACGGGGGAGACCAAGAGGCTGCCGGATTTTTGTCTGAAATGCACAAGACTTGGACATTACTTGGACGTTATTTGGATATTAATTTGGACAATAAAATGAACGAAATTTTAATCCAAATAAATGAGCAAAATACTTAAATCAATTTTAACCAAGAAAAATCTTGAATGGTCGCCAAGACTTGACAATACTTGAACAACAAGAAGCTTGAACTTTAAAGACAGCAGGGAACTTGAACATGCTCACAATTTGAATAAATAGAAAACTTATGGACTCTAGTTCAAATGAGTACAAAGAGCATGATCTTGGAGACTTGGACATTTGAACTCAAGCAAAACTTGCTAATCGGATAACAGAGGACCTACTCGAACAGAACTTGAATGAACCTGAATAGAACAAAGGATGCACTTGAACTCATGTTTGGATTAAGATGATACAAAATCAAAATTGCACTTAAAATGATATTACGATTTATAAAATAATAAGATCCAAATTAAATGCAAAAGAAAATATATGGAATCTGTGGATAATAAGAGACTTGCAAACTCTACTTACAAGTAGTGATGAATTATAGACACTTAATCAATTTCTATGTCATGATATGTTGTTCTAAAAAAAAAATACATCATTTACTTGCAAGCAATGAATGGTGGAATTCTCAAAGCATGCAAGTTTTAATCAATAGGTTGGATTATGAAAACAAAGATCAATGAAGGGATGGAAAGCCCATGCCAGCTTTGGCATGCATGATTTGTTGTTTCACAAGCAATAACCAACATGAATGTGATAAATGAAGGAGAGCTAAAATATGCAAGTTTCATATACATGAGCTGATATATCATACTACAACAAGCATGATTACAACCCATTTGCAACCAAAGGCAAATGACATACAGGAAATACGACCTATTTGCAAGCAAATACATTTGACGCATACAAGTGTAAGGATTTGGTATTCAAATGAACAAGCAAGGATTCATATATCTAGCTTAGGAGCAATGACCAGAGGATTCATGTATGAATAAGGAAGGATGCTACAAATAACCTTGGATACCACTTGCTACAAAATGGGGTCTCTAATGAATGATATAATTTATTCATGAGGGAGGTAGAGGGATTTAACTTTTCTACAAGAAACATAGTAAACACATTAGCCCACATATGAGTGATGACGATGGCTAAGATGTGAAAGAAATAAGTAGTGCATGACAGTCTACCTGTACAAAGCAGCAAACAACTCAATCCCCGCACATGCACTGTAATATGTATGCACATAGGTAGACATAAGGAGATGTATAAAAGACCCACATGGGCCTCAGCGAGCATGTTACTGGTACACACGTGACGTCTAGGGATCCTGCGCGGGCTAAATGATGAATCTAAGTTCGAACCTGCTCCTTCTCAACACGGTTTGAACCATTAAATAAATATACGATCGACTATACATTCATATTAGGCCTTCAAGACCCTTTATAAGAAAGATTCATTGATAAAATTATTCACCTGCATGGGCCCCGACGAGCGTGTTATTGTTACACATGTGACGTCTAGGGATACTGCGCGTATTAATAAATGAATGTAGTACGAGCTCGATCCTTCTATATAGGTAAATAAGAGTTGACACGGCTCAAATTATAAACAGATATATGGTCGGGGTGTCGACCATATTATTTGTTTTATGCATTCATATAAGGCCTTCAACAAAGAAAATTCATCAACAAAAGCATTGAGCCTATGACGAACCCGATCCTCTATTGACAGAGTTAACAAGGTTCAATCCACAAATGAAAATGACCTCAAATATCCCGATGATGGCCACGTTGAATGTTTATCTCAATCGGAGGGGTTCACGAACACTTTCAAATGTCATCTCAAATGTCCCAGAAAATTTTAAATTTAAATATTTAAAATTTATATTCAATCATCAAACTACTTAAAGTAAAATCCATCCACCATCCGCAACAGTTTGTCGAGGTGGATAATTTGAATATAACTTAAGCTCATATAGAGCTAAATGCCTATTCGAAAATATCACTATGATCCATTGTCAAACATTCTTCTGCCAATAAGGACGTGGTACGTGTCCTTTGACTGACGGTTTTGCTGTCAAATGGCACCACAATATAAACGGTTGTGACCCGGGGCCCTCTGAACTGAGTGGTTTTACCGCCAAATGGCACCACGAAATACCGGTTATGGCCAGAGCCAATATGTTTCTTAGTAGCGTAAAATCATTGAGATATGAATTAATAGGATATGATCGATATGGCACAAAGTCCTTTTTAAGCTAAGGTGGATTCAAATTTGTCCCCTTAGACAAATATCCACCCATGGTCTACAAGGTACCCTTGGACGAAGCAAACCATGGCTGCCGACAAGGATCCTTCTGTCAGGTTGGGTCGACTACCTCCTCTGACTAAGTAGACCAGGGACCACGATAGCCCGGGACGAAGGAACCATGGGATCTTGACCGGGTCCATCATCCATTCAAAAAAAAAATCGAGTGGAGGCCCGGGTCGAATTTTCGGAGCCCACAAACAACTTATATCAATGGGTATGCATATGGAGGACAAAGAGTGTGAAATGATCCAATCATAATTTAGGGAAATCCTAAGTGAAACTAGTTGTTTCAAAAACCTATTATGTTCCATGGGATTCTAACAAGCCTTTGACAACTCTCCCCCTAGCACAATAATGGGATTCTTCATGCATAAAGAAGGATATAAAAAATATAAGCATTTTAAATACAAATATATATTATTAATATGATAAGATTTTATTATAAAGCATTGTGAATTATTACAATTATTATTTATAGGTTAAAAAAAAAATTTAAGGTGATAATGTGAGTATGTAGATAATCTATAAGCTTATAAAGTGTATTGCTCTCACATTAAATCGTTATGATTTAATAATCTCCATATTGTTATTTTCATGAAATTTAATCTCCAAATTGTTATTTTCATGAAATTTTACATGACTTTTATCTTGATAAAGTGATTTGAATCCATCTTGATATGTTTATTAGTCCACCATTGTTCATCGTGTTGTAATACTAGACATAAATATTAGTGAGCTTGACAAACCTGTGAGCTCATGGGATCAACAATTTACTCAACTTACAAAGCCTTCTCAACTAGAGCATTTGCAATGGTAGCATTAACTTAAAATATTTTATTTGTAAATGGTTAGAAATACTTAGCCAAAGATCTCTTATTATACAAACAAGCATCCAAGAAAGCATTCAACCTCCTCATGTTGTTTCTCATATCAACACTGATTTCTTTGAACCTAGTTCCTACAGCAAAATAACGTCAAGAGTTAGTGATTTCTGTAGAGATGGATTTCTTCAGCTTTCGATTCTCCCTTTCCAACTTGTCCTTTTAATTCACTAACATAGCTAGAGAACTTGATGTTAACTAGATCTCATCCATCATAGGAATATTGGTAGCCTCACAAACAGACTTATTATGCCTCAAGTTAGTACCTATTTTCTTTTACAATTCTGCAAAGACGGAAAACTTTTCCTTAACCTACTCAATGTCGTTTCTCTACCCCCGCCTTCCTAAATCAATATATAACATGGTTGTGATGCTTTGCTTCTTTGTATGCCTTGAAATATGTGCTCAATAGGAAGTAAGCATGCTATCATTTGATGGTCTTCTTTTGCTTTATGGCATGATTAAGAATCTCCCAATGAATTTTCTCCATCAAATCTCAAATTGGCCCTCAAACCCAAGCTTCATTGTATTGTTGATAGAGGCTGAGTATGACCCTTTCTCCAATGCTACAAATGGGAAGTAATGGTTATCTGAACTCCTAATATTAAATGGGAATGACCAAGCCAATTTTCTGTCGAAACTTTGATATGTCATCATTAATGCACTAGTTAGATCATTGCCTATAGTATTCAATTTTTTTAATCAAGACATCACTGATGGAAGATGCCACGGACCATCAGTTTGAACTACTATCAACTGCTCGAGTTCACAGGAATCAGCTTGGTCAACTCAAAGATAATAGTATCTAACCATAATTTAATCTTCACTGTCCATTAAAGATAACTATAAATAATATTTCATACAAGATAGAAATACCACTAGTGATGTCCATAAAAAAAAAATTCCTAGATCATTACATTAGAAAGGGTAAGTTCAAAAGATAATGTTGAATACTCTAAACTCTACAACCACCACAGCTATCGACAAACATCTCACCTCTGCTCGATAAGACCCATCAAATGAAGCTTAAAAAACAAATGTAAAAAAAAAAAATCATGCAGAATAAATTTACTTAGACTTTATGTGGTTGGAACAATTATATATATATATATATATATAATAGTTTTTTCCTAATTGTAAGAAACATCTTTTTCTACTTATGGCTAAGCAAATTTTTTAGAATAATTAACGGCATTAATGGGATAAATTGTGCCACATTTTGAAAAGCTCAAATCAATAACCGTTAAAAAATATTCAAACTACAAATTATTATGGCTTCATTCATTTCATTTCCTTGGTTTTCCTTCAATCCAAGAATAGTGTAAATTTAAGGAAATGCACTTCATATGTTTTTGGGTTAAACATAATTTCCAGCACAAGTAATTGACGCATATTCATCTAAGATATGCATGCACGTAAAGGCCTTGATCTATGTGAAGAGTTATCATAGTTTTATAATGGACATCATTGCTCTTGGAGCTAAGTTTAAACTTGAGAAAATGGAGCAGGAAGGCTGCGAATATCTTCATCTGTGTATATGCGAAGTCCTTTCCTAAGCATATACGAGGTCCAGCCTGCATCACGATGTAAATTAAGAGCAATAAGACATAGATTGAACTAATAGTTTGAAAGGTAAGAGTCCAATACAAATTAAAATTTGAATTAAGCTTCAACCAACATATTGTTAAACTGATATAAAGTAAATTCAAAATCTTTGTACTAAATAAAAGATGTAAAACATTATATTTCCTACTTTATTTAATTTACACGTATTTTTTAGTAAAGCAATCAATTAGTTCTTACTTTTTTTTTTTTTTTGCCTCCTACTTACAACAAATTGAGTAAAACAAGGAAACACGTTCATTAAAAAAAACTTAAATTGATCAACGTTTGACAGCCAGTTAATTTCTTTACTTTTTACCTGGAATGCTGTAAACTTAAAAGGACTTTCATTTCGGACTGACCCATCATCATTCAGCCATCTCTTTGGTTGAAATTTTTCAGCATCATCGCCCCATAGTATTTCCATTCTACCCATGGGATATGGCAGGTAGAACACAACGTCGCCCTTGTTAACATTGAACCCATCAGGTAAAGTGTCATCAGAGAAGCAGCTCTTCACATTCTACATGCATACAATGCAACGCAAAGCATCTTATTATATAATAAGTTTGTTAAGATAAAAAGAAAATTTTCATAGAAGTAAGTTCATTAATATTGCCTAAGATTAAAGTGCAATTAAGCAAGATTAAGGTTGGCCTGCTTAAGCTTTCAGGACCAAAAATACTTCTCAAAAACTAAATTACATTTGTACCGATATCTAAAACTAAGGCTTCGTTTGGGACGACTTTCTTTCTGCTTCTTAAAGCAGCTTTCTAGTACAAATATAAAAATATTTGTACTAGAAAGTTGCTTTAAGAAGCAGAAAGAAAGCCGTCTCAAACAAAGCATAAATCTTTCTAAATAAAAAGAAAATTTTCATAGAAGTAAGTTCATTAATATTGCCTAAGATTAAAGTGCAATTAAGCAAGATTAAGGTTGGCGAGCTTAAGCTTTCAGGACCAAAAATACTTCTCAAAAACTAAATTACATTTGTACCGATATCTAAAACTAAGGCTTCGTTTGGGACGACTTTCTTTCTGCTTCTTAAAGCAGCTTTCTAGTACAAATATAAAAATATTTGTACTAGAAAGTTGCTTTAAGAAGCAGAAAGAAAGCCGTCTCAAACAAAGCATAAATCTTTCTAACTCATTTATGATTAAAATTTACGAATAATAATTAAATATGAGGTTGTTTGGAAATTAATTTATACTATATAATGTTATGCTATTACTAAATGCAGTGATTTGGTTTAATGATATCATTTAATTAAACATATAGATTTTATTTAATTCATATTTTCATGACATCTTGACATCAGGAAAATCTGCTAACATCAAAATGTCAAGCTATTTGATGATTAAAACAAATAATAAAACAAGAGAGATCTTAACCAATTAATGTTGATCATTTTAGATAGCTTAACTATTAGAGCATAAAGACAAACAAGAACTTATCTTGTCTCTCATGCACATGTGTAATAAGGCTACTCGTACACGTCTATGTAACTGTTAGCAAAATGTCTATATATAGCTTGTAGTCTAAGGTGAATGGTGAATAAGATATTCCTTCTCTGTTTCTACATGGTTCTCCTGTCTTCTCCATCTTGTTCTTGTCTTCTTCCTCATACCTTTGTTAAGATCATCTGTCTCTACATGGTATCAAATCAAGATTGAAGAAGCGATCTCCAATGACCAACTCGTCTTCTTCTCAACTTGGCGAGCACTTAGATTCAGCTGCTCCCGACGACCCATCCATTATGTCATCGCTGAAGTTTGTTCTTCAGGTGCTATGAGAAGTATACGCCAGGGCATCGGTGCAATGACCGAACTCTTCAAGTTTTCATTGTCCGTGATAACGAGGAAACTAAGGAAGGTGAGGATTCAGAGGAGGAGATGCATGGATGATAAGTTGCATTTGGATCTGGCCGAGGTTTTCCTGAATTCAGTAATAAGGTTCACTTCGAATCATGCGATGAAGGTGAAGGGGGAAATAACATGTATGGAGGTGGTTGTATTGATTGACAATGAGGCTACCCATAATTTCATTTCCACTCAGGTCGTCAACCATTTAGGAGTGAAATTGGTGGACACCGGTTATTATGGGGTGATGATGAGTACAAAGAAGGTGGAGAGAGGTCAAGGGATTTGTAGAGTGGTGTTGACCATCCACGGGATTCAGGTAAGGGAGGATTTTCTCCCACTAGAGTTAGGAAGTACTAATGTCATCCTGGGGATGAAGTGGTTGCAAACCTTGAGGGAAACCAAGGACAATTGGGGAGCACTCATGATGAAATTAATGGTGGATGGGAGAAAGATGGTTATAAGGGGAGATGTAGGGCTATCCAAAGCCATGGTATCACTTAAGACTATGGTTAGGAGCCTACAAGAGATGGGGGAAGATTATCTGGTGGGACTACACAAGTTGGATATGATCAAGATGGAGGAGGGAGGGGATGTTTCTCTTTCAGTACAGCCCTTGATTCAGCAATTTGGTAAGAATTTTCAGCCACATCAAGGATGGCCACCTCCACAGAAACACGAGTATATTTCCACCTTGAGGATAAGGTGGATCTTTGGGAGGGGAGTATTGTTAGACCGGTCCAGGTGGGACCGGCTTGCAGGCGAAACAACGCCGTTGTTCGCCTCCTGCGGAGACCGTGCGAGCCGCAAGCTTTGCGGGAGCCAAATAGGAAAGTTTTTTAGGGGAATTAAGAGGGAAATTTGAATGTATGGATTGTTTAGGGATTTCCTTTTAATTTGTATGCATTAAATAGTTTGTTTTCCTACGGTTATGGTATCTTGAATTTGGCTGAAATTTGAGATCTCTTTGATTTCTTTTGAGCTCTAGCGGCGTCTAGAAATTGAGAGAGAACGATCATCCTCTCGAATAGAGGATCAATTGTATCTTGCTATTTTCTCGTTTCTATTTCATCAAATAATATAAATTTATATTGTTTTTCTGGTTGTGTGTGGATTTTGGTGGAGAATTCTCGCTGTTTTCTGAAGATTGATAGGAAATACTTGAGATCCACAAGTGTTTCCTATCATATTCTAAGGTGAATGGTGAATAAGATATTCCTTTTCTGTTTCTACATGGTTATCTTGTCTTCTCCACCTTGTTCTTGTCTTCTTCCTCATACCTTTGTCAAGATCATCTGTCTCTACATTAACATTATTTAAGAAAAAGTTGAATCAAAACATTACATTTGATATGAATAACTTTGCTTCTGAATAACCATATTACCTAACTACTATTGTACATCTAAAAAATTTATAAATCAAATATATAGTCCCTATAACTAGCAACATGTTAACATAAAAATATAGAAGTTACGATATTTAACAATTAATTCATAAATTTTAGAAACCTGCATAAAATATAAAAATTCCTTGACATATTTTTAGCGAATTATTTTGATCATGAAGAAGCTTACCATTGGTATTGATGGGTATAACCTTAGGGTTTCGGATAATGCAGCATGAAGGTACCTCATTTTCTCAAGAGACTCTTCAGTTATATTCTCAGCGAATTCACTAATACTAATATCTTGTCCTGCTTGGGTAGCTTCTTTCACTTCTTGAAAAATTTCTTCTTGCACGGCGGGATGTTTACACAACAAATATATGAACCAAGATAGTGTTCCAGCTGTGGTGTCTTTGCCAGCTATAACAAAGTTGAGAGCAATATCTCTCAAATATTCGTAAGTTATATTTTTTGGATCATGCTCCATTTCACTCATAAATCGTGAGATGATGTCTTCTTTCTTTTCCTACATGATAATGGAATAGATCTAAATCAAATAAGCACTAGAATAAAAAAGGGTGGTAAGAAAAGCAAACCTTGGTCGGTAAGTTAGACGTTGGGCTATGTCAAATATTATGTATAAGAATATTTGTTCTATGTAAATAATATAAATGAAAAATATACCAAATTCCTTTTAGCATTAGTCATATTCTCTTTTTTTGCACGAATCAAGTTGTATATGAAGTCATTAATAATGTTGATGTCCTTCTTGAGCTGCGCCTCATAGCCAATGTTGAAAAACCTTTTAAATTTCCATAAAACATCAACATACCGACTTAGGATGTAAACACTTGCGTTATCGAAAGCTTTTGTGAATTTAATCCCATCCACATACCCATCCAAGTTCATTAGGTCAACACCAAACCCAATTTTGAAGATTGAGTCCATTGTTGAATTCATAAACAGTTCCTGCATTATCATTAAAATAATTTTATCTTACCAATTAAAAACCAAAGAAGAAGTTTTCGAATGATTTTGTAAATTTCTAAATAAAAAAAACACATTGTATAATTCTAAAAATTGATTAACCTGAATATCGAAGGCCAAATCAGATTTTGCTTTATCAAAAATGATATTGGCCAGTTTTGTTGCATTTATTTTAAAAACACTGGTACTATAGTTCCTCAAAGCTCTTGTTGAGAACTCGTATCTCGCCAATTTCCTCTGATGAAGCCATTTTTCACCATCCACTGCGAAGATTCCATCTCCAAATAATTCCTTCAAATTTTCATAGTTGTATTGTCCCTGAAATTTGACAAAATATATTATTTAAGAAGGCAAAGTTGTGGAGAAATACAACAAAATTCATACATAGAATTTAGCAGGGCATTTGTTATGAACAAACCTCACATGCTTGACAGATGCTTTAAATGAACGAATGGAGGTAAATGGCATCTTATTCAATTTTATTTATTTATTTTATCAAATTTATACATCAGGTGGTGTGAAATTCATTTTCAATTTACTTTTTTATATTTTCATCAGTTATAAGTGGTGATTTAATTATAATAAGTATAATTTGTTTGGATAGAAGGAAGTAAACTATGCAACGAAATAAATAAAAAAGTAAAATAATATAATTTCTTAAAAGTCAAATAATAATTTTCTTACAATTTGCTATAAAAAATTTTATAACATTTAAACAAATTATAATCAAACAAAATTAAACACAAAAAATTTATCTCAAACAGACACCTAGAAAATCAAAAGTACAAGAGCTCGTGTTACTTACTTGGGCTTTATTTGGGATGGCTTTTTGTTGTTTCTTAATGCAGCTTTCTAGTATAAAAATTAAAGCACTATGAAGCAACAATAATGTCTTCCCAAACAAAGCCTTAATCTACAGTCATATTTAATGCAATTTTTAAAAAAAGTACAAGCGCATATGCTACTTATCCAATCCACCATCATATTTAATGCAATTTACAAGAAAAAAAAAAAGTAAGGAATGTAGCAATGAATTTTTTTTTAATATATTTAGGTCAATTAACATAAATTTATACACACATAACATATACATGATGTCGAACTTAAAACCCTTTAGTTGATAGTCAAAACTCTCAACTAAATAAACTGTGTCACAACTTAAGTACAGTTTCAATATATATATAATAAATTAAGAAAACTCACACACATCACATACGCAAGACTCAAATCTACGACCATTTGGTTAGTAGTCAAAGCATCCAACCAATAGACTAAGGCTTTCTTTGGGACAACTTTTTTATGCTTTCTAAAACGGCTTTTTAGTACAAAATTTTCTAATTCCCAAAATTTTTGTACTAAAAAATTATTTTAAAAAGCATCAAAAAGCTATCTCAAATGAAGCCTAATTTGAGTTCAGTACTAAATTAAAATTCAAAATTAATAACAAAATCATATGATATGCATTCTAAAAAAAACATAAAATAATTTTCCAAAAAAATGACATATTTGATACATAAATATAAGATAAGCAGATAAACAAATAGAACACAAGGCTTTTTCTTCCGAAAAAAAAAAACCTGGTTTCCGATTGCTTTTTATTCCATTCTGGCTTTCAAATGTTTTGTAAAGGGAACACTCATTCCCATCAATGCAAACTAAGCTCTTTTAACTATTAAATCATAAAAAACTGAAGAAACATATGAATTGATCGGTAAATCACCTTGCCGTAGTTTTTGAAGTTGGTTTTTAATATATACTCCACGATTGCAGGGTCTGTGGTGTAGATCAGATTACGAAAAGGAGCATACAATCTAAAAGTTTTGTATTTGCGAGAGATATCTGTGAGGTAATCCTGCAATCTTCTAAAGTTTAGAAACTTATGAAAAATAGTTCCAGCAATCGGATGATACCTCTTCTTTGCTTTCCTCCACCAAAATCCATGTCTTCGGAAGATTTTGATGGCAACCAAAACCAGCACAAGTATTATTACTGGTTGTAGGTATTTAGCCATGACAGCCATCTCTTGAGTTTCTTAATTTGATATTGAAAAGAAAAAGAAGTTGTGCTGCTTGATTTATAAGGCAATATGAAAACGTGATTTATTAAATCAGCAGCATGTGCCATTTATTTGTAACCGTTAAAGTATTCTCAGCTTCTACTATATAATTAACTGATTTATTTATAACCGTTGGATGCTTGATCTGCTTTGGATGCTCTTTTTAGCTTTCATGAAAAATACATTCCCTCCTTACATATTCTTGTTATTATCCAACTCATATTTTGTATTCTCTTATGTTGATAAGTTATGAGCGGCCTACGACAATGACCGCCATTTATTCATGAGAAAGTTGTTGATGGATCCCTAAGTGCCTCACGATTCTCCACTTATATTTAATTCTCGCCATGCTCACAAAATATTTTATCAACCTTCAAGCCAATCTTCTTTGATTTATAATCATTGTCTTCGACAAAACCCATATTTATGGGAGCATTTTAATGAAGCCTTTGATAAGGATTCATGAAAATAATTTTAACATAGATATTGTTTAGCATATCCTCATGTTATCAACTTGGTACAATTTATTGGTGATAGATTTTATTATTCTTCTTTCTTGTAATTATACATATAACAGGTGTTTCACGGGTTGCTATCAGGTCTTGTCGAGAATACTTGCCCTCAAAAAGGTTTTATTTGGGGAACTCGTCTAGGATCTAAAGAGGGACTTACTCGATGAAATTGACGGACTCAACTTGCCTAAGCCTACTATGGAGCTCACCCAACATGAGACGAATTAGGGATCCCTTGTCAAACCGTCGCTCACTACTACCTCTCTCACTAGCTTTCCACCAAAACATCCAAACTCACCCAACTTAGTCGTCATAGAAAAATGCCAACTCATAAGATATATTGTTAGACTACAACTCCACAATCATATAGCCTAAATCTCTTTTATTCCTGCAACATCTCACTTGGCTTTTTCCTCAAGAGGCAACATGAGATCTTCTACACGATTCATCAGTCACATCCAACCAATCACCAAGCCTCACTCATAAACACACCTAGAGCCTAATCATCACCGCCGAGCTCCCTTGCTGACTTCATCCTCCTCCAGCCTATCAAGTGGTGACAGTGTTAGATTAACGTGTAGCGTTATTAGAGTATTATGTATAGCTTTTTTTTTTTTTTCTATATAGCTTTTTTGGTAATCTATCCTTAAAACCCTATAAATAAATGGTGATAATGAATAGTTTGGTGCATCTCATACCTTAAGACTCTTGGACAAAGGTTCTTCTCTAATAGTGAATACTATGCCACTGCAAATTTGAGATTTTTAGTGTTCTTATCTATTATTTCTGCTCTATACACTTTATTCTTGCTCATATGTTCTAGCTCAACAGGTTGACCTGTTAGTAAGATCTGATTTCATCCACGGACAAATTCAAATCCAACATATTTATCTCATACATTATACATTATGCAATGTGTTGTTTTCATCTTCCACCAAATATTGGTTCTTAGCTTTCCTATTATTAAAAATTATAAAGATACTCTACATGAAAATTTGATATCTCCATATATATTAAAATGGTTAATATTAAATTAGGTGATACTTATCATAATAAATAACTGGGTGATATCTGACATAATTTGATATTAAATTAAAATATATTTAAAAGCCATGCATTACCTCATTTCATTGCTTTTAAGTTTGGATAATTTATTTTTTTATGAAAAAATAAACCATGTTTTTAAACAAATGTGGATAAAAAAACAAGAATGGTAAAAAATCGATAAAAATATGAAAATAAGATGGAATTAATAAAAAAATCAATAAGAAAATGAGGATTAAAAAAACAACAAGGGTAAAAAAGCAATAAAAATCTTATGAAAATAAGACTGAATTAATTTTTTAAAAAAAAGGAAGAAAAGGACCACAAAATGAGACCAAATAATGGCCATATAGATTTTTGTATTCTTTGTGAAGGAATCTAAAAAAATAAGATGCTCTTTAATCTTGGCCAAGGCTGGTCAAAAGAGTTCATGAAGAAATTAAGTTATAGCACCAATTTCTTTATTAGCATTATTGTCATTTTAGGTTTCGTTAAAAAGCAACTTTCTAGTTAAAAATTTTCATGTTCAATAAATTTTTATATTAAAAAGTTACTTTATAAAACAATAAGAAAGCTATCTTAATTTATAATCAGGCTTATATTTTATAATATGACATTTTTTTTAATGTTTTTCATAAACTTTATTCTTAGCTCTTATTGATTTGGCTCGTATGTTTTTTCATAGGCTTCGTTTAAGGAACTTTTATTTCGCTCGGTGTAAGGATGTAGAGGAGCGTTCGGTTTTAGGCAAAAATGCGCCTATACCGAGGTGTACCGAGTTTTTTCTGAAAAAACTCGGTACACCTCGGTATAGGCACATTTTTGCCTAAAACCGAACGCTCCTCTACATTCGGTCGGAGGATGTAATAATTGTTCTCGTTTAAGGCAGTTTTTTGTCACTAATTTTTTGCTTTAAAAAAAATTAGACTTAAAAAAATTACTCTAAAAAATAAAATGAAAACTATAATAAAATTAAAGAAATGCTTATTCCTGCGCTGAATACTTTTTGTAATGATGATAATGCGCTTATTTGGCTCCTTTAACGTTATTCATCTATTCCACCAAGTACCTTAGACATTAGATCAAATCCAATCGGACTTAGCTAAGTTGTGTTATTGTATCAACTTTTTATTAATTTATATATATTTAAAAAACTATATATATTATTAGGTGTATATGTATATTAAAAATATCAAATGAATAGCTAGCTATATAAATTGTTTCTTATTTATATTTAAAGTTCACCAACACGTAATAAATTATGCTATATTATTCATTAAAATCTATAAATTCAGTTATGTCTAGTAATTATGTTTAAATTAAATTATTTATATTTAATTAAAGCTCGACTTTAATTTGAACTCAATAAGAAAACTAATCAGATAAGTTTGATCAATAAATAAATAAATAAAATAACTTGAATAATGTAATATTTGAATCGATTTGATTCATTTAAAACCCTATCGGCATCTTCTATTGGACATTCTCTCGTGTGTTTCTTCCGATCAATTATGTTGAATATTTTTATCTATCTTAGATGGAATCCGTGACCATATCAGTTTGTTATAAACAGAATATAGATTAAAATAGAATATAATGTATTTAAAATATTTAAAGTTATTTGGATAACTATAAAATAAATGCACGACGGTACTTTATTTCGTTTGTCTTGAAATAAAATGAATGCAATGTAAAGCTCAATAAAAATAGTGATTGAATGCCAACAGAAAGCCACGGGAGTTTGTGGTGGGCGGCAACGATGATCATCAATGATAACAGCTATCGATGTGAAGCGATGCAGTCAATGACATTGTCAAAGCATTTACATTGTATTGGTAATCGTTCGAATCTAATAATTATCTAATAAATCAAAATGACAGATAGTGCATTTCAAATACACTAAAATTGTAATCTGTATTTCTTTTACTTCAAATCAAACACCATTATTTTTAAAATCCCTGCATTTGAAATACTTTCTCTCTATTTATTTGTTTTGCTTTCTAATTATACACAGTATCAAACTCTAATTTAACTATTTTAAATATTTTTTTATTAATGATCTTGATAGAGTTGACCATTAATAATTAATAAATACATAAATAAGCACGAGAACTCTATTGGTGCTGGGATAAGTTTATTTACTATATCAATTTGAGCTATATTATCTTAATCCCTGCATTTGAAAACGAACCATTATTATTTTTCATGTGTCCAAAAAAATGTCAGTGGCTTATATGGATTAATAAATAGCTTTAAAAGAAAGAATTATACAAATTAGAGCATGATTTCTCGTTAGCTAAATTGCTGCTCTATTAAACCACTAAAACAATCTGTTTTAAGCCCCTTTAGACTTTCAATTTTAGCTTTAGTATGGAAGTGGAGAGAGGAGTTAGATATACATAGTATTGATTTAGTTAGGTGCGTTGTCATGAGTGCGCGGCTGCAGCACTTTCATTGCGCAAAAAATGAGGAAAAGCAAAACCCTTCACAATTAAATCATTAGCAATGAAAAAATAATTAAATAATTGGATGGTGATTTAATATTAGATATTAAATAATTAGTTAATTATGAAAGTTTTAATAAAATCATATTTAAATAATTAAATATTCTAAATAATAATTAATCATATAGCATGTAACTCTACATTCAAATATCTTTTCATCATTTTTTTCCGCAATGGAAAGTCATTCAATTCCTTACTCTCCCTTTTAATATCTTATGATAAACTTTGTATTCTCTTGCAAGTAATAATTCGAACCGTCTAAATGTCCTCATTTATTACTACGCACGATTTACATTTTTAAAAATAATCCTTGCTGACCCTTGTTCATGAGTACTGTTGCTTAGCTTGGTTAGTGAGCGAGTACGGTTGGGAACCCTCCAATCTATGCTCAATCTTTCTCGAGTGGCAGCGCCTCTTAATTGGAGCCCAATCAAGAGACTTACCACGTGTCAGAAATTATTGATAATTTTCTTATCAAACTCAAAAGACTTACCACTACACACTAAATCCATGGAAAAAAGACTAACACCTTTACCCGAAACCACTAAACCATGCATAATTGTATTCCAAGTTATCTTGGCGAGTAAGAACACGCTTATTTATTATATCTTTCCAACACAACTAAGCGAGCTCCCTATATATTGATCTAGTATTCATTCTAAATGGTCTTGAGTTTTTTACTTAGACTAGAGGAGGCATGCAAGTTTCTCTAGTGCTATTGTACAAAGGGAAACTATTTTTATTACCCCACTCATAACCATCATACCATAGTGACAGCACCTAATTGCTTTTCTATAGTTGCCCTCTACTTTATAAAAAGTTCAAAATATTGTTTCAAGTAAGGTGGACTACATTAACTCGTGTATGTTAAAACTTAAAAGATAATACTCCCTCTACTGAAATCCTAATTTTTTTTATGTATTGCACTCATCTTGAATTGAATCTGAAGGCTTTAAGGCACATTTTAGTCATTTTTTCATTAGAACATCCTGACGCAAATTTTTCCGCAAGGGTTCTGTTGAGCTGATGCATTGCAGGCTACAAATGTGACACCAGACAGTGGCTAAACATCTAAATTTTGTTGGCCTCACTGGAATCTATAAGTAGTCACTCTTGTTAGAGTAATTATTACGTCCGGTCAAATCCGAACGTATTTGAATGTATACCGAGTAATACCGAGTTTCAAGTGACGTGGCGCGTGATTATTGTTCTATAAGCGCGTTTGGTGACCAGACGTAATAATTGCTCCTCTTGTTAGGACTCAGGAATCACTTTTTTGCGGCATAACTTCAGCTTTTGAGTCCTTGGAGCAAAGTTAGGCTTCATTTGAGACGATTTTTTTATTGCTTTGTAAATCATCTTTCTAATACAAAAATTTTAATTTAATATTTGTATTAAAAAATTATTTTAAAAAGCAGTAAGAAAATCATCTCAAATAAAGCCTTAGAGCCTCTCGTGCATAAACAGCTACTTTGCTAGCTAAAACAGCAAGAAGTTCAATTAGACCTTTGTTTAGTTATCTTTTATGTATTTTTGCCCTTTTCTATAATTATCTGTACTTTACTTTCTCAAGCAATTATGATCTATTTAATAGTATCTTTTTCTGCCTGTCACTCTTCTTGACCCAATTGTTAGCCTGGTGGGATCTTGAGTAAGCCAGATCAGGTTCCAATCCTACATTAAGAGAAAAATATATATACTAGTGGAGGGCCTAGTGATGATCATTTCTCTTACTTTACAAAGCACAAACACAAAATACCATCCGAAAATTAATCAGGAATGATCAGTGTAAAAACTTAGCACAAGGCCCTGTTAGCACACCCACTCACATGGACATCTCAGCCACGTTCACCACGATGCTCCAACTGCCTCCAATGCTCCAACCACCTCCATGCATCACAACAAACTGCTCAAAGACAAACTGCTCGGGCAAACTGCTCCTAACGGCTTACAGAAAACTAGTATCATGTTATCTTCTATATATACACATTATGTAACAGTTGAAAATATGAATAGAAATAACATTTCAGTAAATCTACTTCTTCCCTCTCGCTCTTTCTCCTGTTCTTACTTTTCAAGTATTTCATCTTGGTATCAGAGCGATTGAGCCTCACCGCCAATGGCCGAACAAGACTCATCAGCCTCTGCGCTTCCAGCCTCTTCAGTTGCAACACCACCCGCGTCCTCAATCTCCGCCTCCATGGCCGAGTTCATAATACCTACTCCCCTCAAGTTTCTGATGTCCAACCTAAAATCCATTGTCAATCTACAACTCAACAATGAGAATTATGCTATATGGAGTCTGCAAATATACAAGTTGTTCGCAGCTAACGGATTCGAGGGCTACCTAACAGGGAGTCTGATTCGTCCCAATAAACCCGACGATCACGCTGACAGCCGGCTCCGGAGACTTATAGATCAGAACCTTGTCTTTGCATTATTGTGTACAATCTCGCCATCGGTGCTACCTTACATCCTTCACCTCTCAAGCCCCTGCGAAACCTGGCTGACATTGTCAAACAGACTCCAGCCTACCAATCGCTCAAGAGTGATCCAGTTAAAAAATGAACTGCACAACATTCAAAAGAAGGATAATACCATGAATCAATACTTGGCTCAAATCAAGACATTGGTGGACAATATAGCCGCCGCCGGATCGCACATTGACTCTGAGGATATCCTTATGTATATCCTTAACGGATTACCTTCTGCCTACAATGCCTTCAAGATTGCAATTCGCACTTCACAACTCCCCATCAGTCTCGACGTCCTCTATTCGCTCTTATGCAGTGAAGAAATCAACATTCAAAATCAAGTACAACGAGAGGTAAATCCTTCATCAGATCACCTGGCTCTGTACTTGAACCGACCAAAATCTTCTCGCGGCAAGGAAAATCCGTCATATCGCGAACGCAGCAATTCTCGTCCACCTCTTCCCAACAACAACAGACCTTCTTCTCCCAATAATAGTACACGTCCAACGTGTCAAATATGCGGTAAAATGGGACACACAGCGCTTACATGTTGGCATCGCTGCAACTTACAATATTCAGCCTCTGATCAAACCAAAGCTCTCTTCTCCCAGCCTCAAGCCAACCCCACAACAGATTGGGTACTGGATTCCGGAGCCACATCTCACCTAACTGCAAACACTCAAACACTTTAATAGCCAACACCTTACTTCGGCTCAGATTCCGTCTCAATAGCCAACGGTAGTTCTCTTCCCATCCAACATCAAGGCCAAGGTATATTACCCCTTCCAAATACACCACGTAAGCTTCTTCTTCAACACATCCTTCATGTACCATCTCTCTCTCACAATTTACTATCCATTCAAAAACTAACATCCGATAACAATTGCTCTGTTTCCTTTGATGCTCACGGTTTCATCATTCACGATCTAACAGACAATCAAGTTCTGCTACATGGACAAGTCCGTGATGGATTGTACACAATCTCCACCACCAAGCCCTCCCCGACCGCTCTTCACTCCAAACAAATCTCCACTAACTTGTGGCATGAACGTCTCGGCCATCCCCATCATCGCACTATGCAGTATCTAGCTAATGTAATTCCAAATATTAGTATTTCATCTAGTTCTTTTTCTTGCAAATCATGTAATATGGCCAAGAGCCATAAGCTACCTTTTATTTTAAGTAAATCAAATGTTAGTACTCCATTTGCTCTTATTCACTCTGACGTTTGGGGTCCATCCCCCATTCCCTCTCTTAACGGCTACAAGTATTTTGTAACGTTCATAGATACTTACACAAGATTCTGCTGGATCTACTTAATGAACTCTAAAGATCAAACTTTCTCAAAATTCTTACATTTTTATCAAATGGTTACAAATAAATTTAAAAGCAACATCACTACCTTCCGCTCTGACAATGGTAGCGAATTCAACAACCACGCCTTTCAAACCTTCTTCACAAATAAAGGAATCACACATCAATTAACATGTCCATACACCCCGGAACAAAATGGACTAGCCGAACGTAAAAATCGCCATCTCATCGAAACAACACGAACACTACTTCATACTGCTCACCTACCACTTAATTTTTGGGCTGAAGCTCTTCTTACCTCCAATTACCTAATTAACCGCCTACCCACTAGAGCATGCAACTCTCAAATTCCTTTCCAACTTCTTCACGGACATCCACCCTCCTATGACCATCTAAAAACGTTTGGTTGCTTATGCTTTTCATGGCTTCGCCCTCTTACAACCAATAAGCTCCAACCGAGATCTCAGGAATGTTTATTCCTAGGATACTCCTCAACACACAAAGGTTATCGTTGTTACAATCTTACCACAAAGAAAATTCATATCTCACGTCACGTCACATTCCATGAACATACATTTCCATTTCAAAATAATAACTCATCTCAACTAAATTCCTCTACAACAGCCACCTCCCCACCACTTATGCTCATCCCAACATCTACCCTCCTTCCCTCCCGTACACCCATTACCACTTCTACCCAATCACTTCCAACATCAGTTTCCTCTCCACCAATTATGTCACCTGTCACACCCATTACACAACCCATCTCCTCTTCCTCATCATAACACTCCACTAATCTGTCCCACTCCCCAACCTTACAACCTACAACAAATCATCCTATGCTAACCCGTTATAAAACGGGCCATCTAAAACCAAAAGCCATATTTGATCTCTCCGTCACAACAAACCCGATCCAAACACCTTCCACATTACAACAGGCTGCACTCCTACCTGAATGGCAAACAGCCATGGCTAACGAATTTAATGCCCTACAACACCAAAAGACATGGTCCTTAACACCAACTCCACCAAATACTCCCATACTCGGCTGTCGTTGGACATACAAGACTAAACTCCATCAAAATGGAGCAGTTGCAAACTACAAAGCTCACCTTGTTGCACAAGACTTTGCTCAAGAACATGGCATCAATTACAACGAAACTTTCAGTCCCGTTGCCAAGATGCCCACAATACGTATTCTCCTTATCATTGCGCTACAACGTCACTGGCCAGTCTTACAATTCGACATCTCCAATGCCTTTCTCCACGGTGACTTAGATGAGGACATTTACATGAAGCAACCACCGGGGTTCACAAATCCTATCCATCCAACACATGTCTGCAAATTACACAAGTCACTCTATGGCCTTAAGCAGGCACACGCCAATGGTTCAACAAGTTTACATCGAGTCTGCTCGATTTTGGCTTCATCTTCAGTAAATCTGATCCCTCATTATTGATCTATACCCATGGGACTATACAGCTCTATCTACTCATTTACGTCGACGACCTGCTTGTTACTGGAAACGACTCAGCCACTATACAACATCTTCTACAAAAGTTGAAATTCGAATTTGCCTTGAAACAGCTTGGCTCGGTCACTACCTTCCTGGGCATTCAAATCCAGCGGACAGCTACCGGTTTATTTCTGCATCAATCTCACTATGCTCGTGAAATACTACAAACATCTGGCTTCTCCTCTTGCAAACCAGCTCTCACTCCGCTAGCCACCAAACTTCCTCATTGTCAATCTTCCGATCAAGCATTTAAAAATCCAACACTATACAGAAAAATTGCTGGTGCTCTTCAATATCTCACCATCACTAGACCTGGCATTGCATTCGCAACAAACCACGTCTGCCACATATGCATAACCCCACAAATCAACACTATCAATCCCTCAAGCGGCTACTTCGATACATTAAGGGAACTCAACATTATGGCATTCCCTTTATAGAAGGCGATCTCACACTTCAAACATTTGTAGATGCTGACTGGGCTGCATACCAAACTGATCGAAAATCAGTCACCAGTTTTTGTTCATTTCTTGGTCCAAATTTACTATCATGACAAGTAAAGAAACAAGCCACAGTCTCAAACTCCTCCACCGAAGCGGAGTATCGTGCTCTATCCTCCGCTACATCCGACGTTATTTGGTTACGCCGGCTGCTAGCAGAATTCCATGAACAACAACTCCAACCGACGGTGATCCATTGCGACAATACATCTGCATAGCATTGGCCAAAAACCCTGTCTTTCATGCTCGCACTAAGCATATTGAGATTGACTATCACTTTATAAGCGAGCATGTCAAAAACAATGCCATCGCTCAACATCACATCAATTCCGCCGATCAGCCAGCGGACATCTTAACCAAAGCACTATCGCCGGCTCGCTTCTGTGCGCTTCGCACCAAATTGACCATCCAATCCCAGGACGCTCAACTTGCGGGGGGATGTTAGCACACCCACTCACATGGACATCTCAACCACGTTCACCACGATGCTCCAACTGCCTCCGATGCTCCAACCACCTCCATGCATCACAACAAACTGCTCAAAGACAAACTGCTCGGGCAAACTGCTCCTAACGGCTTACAGAAAACTAGTATCATGTTATCTTCTATATATATACATTATGTAACAGTTGAAAATATGAATAGAAATAACATTTCACTAAATCTACTTCTTCCCTCTCGCTCTTTCTCCTGTTCTTACTTTTCAAGTATTTCATCTGGCCCAAAATCAAATTTAAGATTTTGTTTGGAATAGCTTTCTTATTGCTTTACTTTTCCTACTGCAACCACAATTTTTTTCATTGCTTTCAAAAAAAAAATTGTACTAGAAAGTTTTTTTTCTGCAACAGTTTTAAAAATTTATTTTTCTTTAGCAACTTTACAAAACGGTAAAAAAGTTATCCTAAACAAAGCTTAAATCTCTCAACATTCACAAGATTATTCAAATACAAATTCAGTTTCAACGTGCTCGTGTCTGCCTGATTTCAGTGCAGCACTAATTCCATCCAAAACCCAATTTATTTCCTTCAGTAGTTCCTCTTCAGTTCCTTTAAGAGAAAACTCACGCACCTGGCCACCAACATCAATCATACTGCAGCCAGGTGAATTTTTCTTGATTCCCATTTTTTTCATGAAGTTCCAAATTCTCTTCACATCCTCATACCTCTTCACTTTTGCATATATATCA
This sequence comes from Dendrobium catenatum, assembly GCF_001605985.2. Lineage (NCBI taxonomy): Eukaryota > Viridiplantae > Streptophyta > Magnoliopsida > Asparagales > Orchidaceae > Dendrobium > Dendrobium catenatum. The sequence continues at coordinate 652,451 of NW_021319425.1, forward strand.
GATAAAACAATGTAAACGGCATGGTCGAGAGGATCCCGTTCCATCAAATAACCAGCAATTCTTTGTCCAAGCTCCACATTTCCATGCATTCTGCAGGCACCAAGCAATGCTCCCCAAACAAAAGAATCAGGCTCCATTGGCATTGATCTTATGAGTGTTTCAGCCTCTGAAAATAACCCAGCTCTACCAAGTAAATCAACCATGCAAGCAAAATGCTGAACTTGTGGCTCTATCAAGTAAACTCTTTTCATCAAATCAAAACACCAACGGCCTTTCTCCACCAAGCCTAAATGAGCACATGCGCTTAAAAGCGAACCAAATGTGACATAATTAGGCTTCAAGCCCGCTCTCACCATCTTTTCAAAAAGAATGAAAGCCTCCTCACCGCACCCATGCACCGCAAGTGCCGAGATCATTGCACTCCAAGCCAAAACATCCTTTTCCAAAATCTCCCCAAACACTTCTCTTGCTTCTGCCAGACTCCCGCACTTCCCATACATATCTATGAGAGCGGTACCAATGACAACATCAAAATCCAATCTTTTCCTTCTCAAATATCTATGCAACCACTTCCCATGATCCAAAGCTCCGATAGAAGCACAAGCCTTTATCAGACTAGCAATCGTGATTTTATCAGGTTTAACAGACTCCCCGCCTGAAAACTGCATCTCCTGGAACAAATCCAGAGCTTCTCTAGCCCGACCACCCTGAACTAACCCAGAAATAATCGAATTCCAAGTTCTTACATTCCTATTCTCCATTCGGGAAAACAGTTCTAACGCAGCATCGAACTTCCCGCACTTCAAATAACCCGACAAAATTGAATTTTCGGAAACCACGTCTCTTTGAGGCATTTGCTCAAACACTTTCTGAGCATGGACAAGAAGTCCACAGCTCGAATACATAATTATCATACTGTTCTGAATAAAAATATCAACTTGGAACCCAAGCTTCACAACATGTGCATGCAAAGCTTGACCAGCATTGGCACTGAGGCGGAAAGAACAGAACTTGAGAAGGAAAGGGAATGTGAGGTGGTCGGGACGTATATCACGGGCTAGCATTTGGATATAGAGAAAGAAAGGGCTCATTGAGGCGGAGAAAGATGAGGATTGGGTTCGAATGATGGCGTTGTAGTCGGAGAGAGTAGGGTCGGTGATAGAATGGAAGAGATTGGAGGCGTAGGGGAGAGAAGCGAGAGAAGGAGACGTGGAGCAGAAGAAGAGGAGGCGGGAGAGGAGAGAGGAGGCCATGCGGTGGTTGTAGAGGGGGGAAGTGAGAATTTGGGCATGGATCTGGTGGAGCTTACGAAGGCTGCGACATTGATTGATGAGACCAATGAGTGAGGTGGCGGCGAAACTTGTGGCGGAAATCGGACGTCGATTGGGCATTTCATTCTTTGATAGGCAAGGTGGAGAATTGCACCGATTGCACCTGGTAATAAGTAGACTATAGCGATTCCAAGCAGCTCTCCGTCGTCACAAATTTGCAGGTTTGCTCGTGGCTTCGAATTTAGTGTCCCTCAAAAGGCTCACATTCCGATTTCAAAATCTCACTCTGATTCAATCCATCTCAATTCAAGAAAGCAGTGCATAGCAAAGTCCTACATGGGATCCTGGTTGGATACCCATTGGGCACCCATGTTTTACTCGGACGGACTTCACCCACCCACACCCACCCATGGTGACTTTTGGGATGCCATACCCACCAACTTTTCATGCTTTTTGAACGAACTCTGCCACAGACAGACAGCCTTGAGGCTTGTTGTCATTTGCTCTGGTTACAAACTTTCAAGCCGCATATCAGAATTTATCATAATCGCAGCGTGGTTACGTGTTGCACACTACATTGTGAGGATTGCAGTAATATAAGATATACAGCGATTAGCAATGTAAATCGATTTTTCTCCCGATGTTGAGTACCCACCCACAAGATCATAGGCATACCCATTCCCACCAATATCCATTGGGTATGGGTCTTCAATGCAGGGCTCTGGTGCATAATCTGACTTATTATTTGGTTCGACACAGCCAAAAACAGATCCGATTTTCGAACTGAATCAAGTCAAAAATATATTCTATTGCCAATCAATCTTCAATTCCTGATTAGTAATTATTAATTCAGATCCATAGTTACAGAAGCTAATAAATAAATTTTTCAAGACTAACACAGAACAACTCTGAATAGTTCTATTAATTTTCCTAAAAAATATTTACCTTGAGCACATCAATCGTTACAGCATTATTACTAGAGCATGCTCTGTAGAATTTGTCCACTAGTCCCATTCATGCTCACCGCAGTATTTGATGGAGAAATCAAGTTCTTGGGATGGTTTCTTAAGGTGTCTTTTTGTGAGCATAAATAGGAGAGCGACTGTAGCCATGATACGAGAACTGGTTTCCTCGCAACATCATCCGATTCTGCTACTTGGGCGTAGAGTTCATCAAGCATCACCTTCTTCCCATCTTCTGGGAGTTGCAGAATGAACTCTGCTAACCGTTTTAGAAGGTAAGGCAATACCTGGCATAGAGAAAATATATGAAGTAATATTAATTATATTTTTTGTGATTTAAAAATTTTTGATGTTATATAAAGATTTAAATATTACATATGTAAAGATATAAAAATTCTGTAACATAATAATTAAGCAGTAGCACAGCACTTTGAAAGAGGCTCTAAGCATGATTGGGTTAATTTCATTTGATATGAGCCACGAAAATAATTCCTCTGCTATGCAACATAACAGCATCAACCCCATACAGACCACATTCTAATGGGAACCAAATGCATAAGGCGCCATTAGAAATTAATTTTTTTTCTTCTATAGCTGCGGAAGGAAGAAGATGCTGCAGTATAGAAACTAATTTCTAATAAGGTGGTACTAAAGTTGATGTTATAGGCTACATTTGGGATGGCTTTTTTACAGCTTCTTAAAGCTCATCTCCTTTGAAGTAGAGCCTGCAGAGATGGGCACATTTTCTCCTTTTCAACCTGCTCGTAACATATTGATTGGCACAATCAATGAGCGTGTCCTCTTATCCCCTAATGCATCTTCTCCAACACACCTGTATAAAAATCAAAGCGCACTTACTTGAGAATCACTAGTGAGTGCATCTTCTTATTCTCAACCTACCTACCATTAACATGTGGTCTTAGCTATCACGAGCCACCTCGATATAGCTCATACACTAATGGGTCATATTGGGTCGAGTACATGATTGATCATTTGCTCTCAATCTTTTAATGGAGGGAATTTTTTTCTCATTTAATTCATATAAAACCTATTAAAATCCAACAATACATAAAATAAAACTTCATTCAGAATATATATATATAGAGAGAGAGAAAGAGAGAGTAAAAAGTCCAAAGTAATCCCCTGACTATTAGTAAATATCTAATTTAGCTACAAACTTTTATAATGTCTCAATTTAGTCTCCCGACTATTAGAAAATATTTTAGTTTGGTACCAAGTCCAAAAATAACAGTTAAAACTAACCCTAACAATTAAATGTGAGCGAATCTTAAGTAAAGGCGAAGATAGTGGTCCACTAGGAGTCACCACTGCGAGCCTAGGAACATCCAAGGAGTGAGATGACTGCAAAGGAATTGGGATTGAGCAGAGGAAGAGTTAATGAGTGCTGCATAATAAAAGCAAAGATAGGAGTGACAATGATTGAGATCAGAGGAAGAAAGCCACCTGAAGAGGAGAGAAGGTCATTAGTGAGCAAGAAAGAGAACATTGCCACTGCCATAAAAAGCTCGTCAACTACCATAGGGAAGCAGCAAAAGCATAGGGATGCCTCTGATAGGAAACACTAGTAGATCTCAAGTATTTCCTATTAATCTTCATAAAACAGTGAGAATTTTCCACAAAAATCCGCATAAAATCAGAAAAACAGTAGATAATTGTTATTATTTGATGAAATAGAAATGGAAAACAGCAAGATACAGTTGATTCTCAATTCAATAGGAGGATCGATCTCTCCCAAATCTCTAGACGTCGCTAGAGCCCAAAAAATCTAAACCTAAGAGAACTCAAATTTCAGCCAAACTCAAGATGCCCTAACCCTAGGAAAACAAACAATTTAATGCATACAATTCAAAAGGAAATCTCTAAACAGTCCCTACATTCAATTTCCCTTATAAATTTCCTCAAAAATCCTTCATAAAACGGCTCATGCATGCGTTCAGTGCATACAGGAGGCGGAGAAACCAGCCTCTATTCGCGTAGGCCGGTCCAGCAGGACAGGCTGGACCGATCCAATGGACCGGTCTAACAGCCTCATGCGCAAGAGCAAGGCAAGATGTGAAACCCACATGAGTCTGCAGTGGACGAACACAAAGGGCGCACAATAGTAAGGGATACTAGTGAAGAATGATTGTAGGGGAGCGCCCCTGATGGACCACCTACATGAGGGTTTCACACGAGGGATCGCAAACAATGTGAGTCACGAGTAATAAGATTAATCAAAATAACTTAAAGTTTCATTCTATCTATAAGATTTTGATCCTTGATAAGTAGATAAGGTTGCCATAATGTGGTGGATTATACATGGAGCTTCAGCACCTCTACTTCAAACAATCGCCATAAAATTGCTTGGCCAAGTTTCATCCTCATCCTGTTGTGAAAGAAATTGGAGCACATACTCATTCATCCAATCAATGAAGAGAAATAAAATTACTCCACAACGGGCTGAAGATTTAGTTTACGTGCATACAAACCTTCGACTTCTCTCAAGGAAAACTCCAACTTATATGGAAGTAGACAACATGATGTGGGATGTTGCTGGAGATGGATTTGAATCTCTTGAGGATATGGGAATATTAGAAATTGCTAATCTTTCACTTAATGAGCCTGAATTAGAAGCTATGATATTTATTGAAGATGATATAGAAACTCAAAGACAAAACACTGAAGAAGCTAATCCTATCATTCCTTCTATTGAATAGTTGAAATTTCATGTGCTGGACAATTTATCTTCTTGTTTTTGTTGTTGTACTAGACATTTCAATACTTAATGCTTACTTTTATTTCAATTTTTTTTGTCATTTCAAATATTACATTTTGATTACTTTATTAATTTTTATGTATTATTTATATATTATAATGTCGTATCCGCGCCGTATCCGTATCCTGTATTTTTAAGAATTGGAGTGTCCCGTATCCGTATCGTGTCGTATCCGTATCGCCGTATCCGTATCGGTGCAACATAGGTGCTCATCAAAACAAAGCCTCAAGTTAAAACTAAAGGTGACAACCACATAAACAAAGTGAATTTTGAATAGCACCCACAGCACACGCGAAATGCAATCAGAGGAATCGCAACTCCCTATAACTCATCCAGAGCAACAAATTGTTCAAATCAAGTTTAAATAACATAAACCACAAAGTCCAAAGCATGAGAATCCATAACCAAACAAGCAGTAAGCCATAAGGAGAACCGCAAGTGTCCAACATGAAGCCTAGGGCAATATAGTGACCAAAATTCCAAAAATAAGAAATTCATAATGTGAAGTCCCAAATGGCCTCAAATAGTGACCTGAATCACAGACATGGCTTGAATCATATCATTAAATTTTGAATAAATCATGAACCAAACTAGCATGAGTCCATTTTAATTGGCTTAAGCTATATTAACCAACATTGTACTAGGAAATTATAGACACTCATCGAAGGAATGACAGGCAATAATTAAAATTGAAAATTGCAATATATATATATCAAGCAAATGAAACAAAAATCAAATTGTTCATGTCAATTAATCAATTAACATTTTCTCTAAGTGTGAACACACAGATCTCCGTCATGCATTTTGCTATTTGGTACAAAATATAGTTCATTATTCTCATAGAGATTAAAGTGTTACAATTTAATGGTGTACTCGTAATAATAAAACCATGAAAAAAGTCAACACATAATATATAGCCCTTTTAACCCATTTTTTTTTTAAATCAAAGGTAGCAAACCATGAAACAATTCAACACATAGGATATAGCCCTTTTTAACCCATATTTCTTTAAATCAAAGGTAGCAAACAACACTTTGAAAAAAATACAAATGAAAAGCAATACCCAATGAGAATAAATGCCCCCATAATATGCACCAATATTGACTATAAATGAGGTTTCTAAGAGCTTTTCATGTACCAGCCTAAAAACGACAAAGAGAAATGATATATCAATACTCTCAAAAGTATTTAAAAAAAAAACTCTTTTGGTCTCTAAACATTCAAGAGAGTCATGAACAAAATCAGAGTCATGCAAAAATTATCTGTGTTTAAGGTCTAAAAAAATTTAAAAATGAAGGCCGCTTAAAAAGATGTTTAAGGAGTGACCCACCCTATGCACCTGTCTCAAACAATTGCTCGAACACATTATTCGTGTCAATTTGGAGGAACAAAGCCAAAAAACCATATTGAAAAAAATAATTAATGGTTTTGGTAAATTGAACAAAAAAGGGTCAAGATCACACAATCTAAATGGTTTAGATTGTATATCAATCAAATTTGATTGAATCCTAATGAATAATTACATTAAAATATTTGATGTGTATTAGAAAAAAAAAGGAAGATATATAACAACAAGTGAAAAGAATATTTTAAAAAAAAAAAAGAATACATGTCCGTAACAGTAACCAGTAACCTTTAATTATCTATCTATGTATTGTTAAAACCTGCCATCAAGCTTTCCTCTCCCTCGATGTTGCAAGTCCCGCTTATGAGCCTTCTAATGAATATAAGCCTCATCCCAATCAATTTGTGGTGGTACAAAGCCAAGAAACTAAGGCTTCGTTTGAGACAGCTTTATTATTGTTTTCTAAATAAGATTTCTAGTACAAAATTTTTTAGTTCAAAAAAAATTATACTAAAAAGTTCTTTAGAAAACAATGAGAAAGTTGTTCCAAACAAAACCTAATTAAATCAAATACTAAACCTTTGACCAGATATAAGCCACATCCCAACTAATTCAAATCAGTACAATCAAGAATCCGCTAAATCAAAACTCAAAATTCTAAGTAGTGTCAACCCCATCACAAATTAAACTCGGACCAACTCTCATGCTAACTAGCTTGTCAATAAATATCAACCCTCCAATAAAATATTATTTAAAAAGGAGTTCAAGGCACCCGCCTCGAGATACCCCTCACCAGAAGGCACCCATTCACCACATTTATGCTTAAGCTTTTTAAATCCTAAATGATGCTTATAATTTTTCATTTGAATCATATGCCTCGAAGTTTTATGCCACGAGCTGTGAGGTGAATTCCTCAAATAATAAGCATTAAAAAAATAAATTGATTTTTAAAGAGATGTAGAATAAGATGATTTAAGCTTTTAGGGTCTAAACAGGTTTGCTTAGAGTGGGAGGAACAGCAACAAGAGTACCAGCATATAAAGATTGAGCACTAAAAGTGAATGTGTGTCGAGCCAACAGATACAGATCCAGCATTATGAGCATGGCAAAGATCAAAGGTTGCAACACTACTGTAGATTCAAAAATGTAAGCATATAGTGGTGTTGTTCAATGAGATGATATGATGAGAAGAAATAACTAGATTTTTGTTCAATTTGTTTTAAATAAGTTTTATTTTTTATTGAATTTTTAAAATAATTATTCATATTATTTTTTAATTGGCTTTTTATTTAATTTAACTACTTTTTTTGTTTTTTCATTTTATTTTAATTGGATTTTTTTTTGTTTTCATTGGACTTTTTTTTTTAACTATTTTTCATTGTCTTCTAAACGATTTTTTACTTTCATTTTAACTGGTTTTTTCATTTGCTTTTACCTAGTTTGTTTTCATTTTCTTTTTTAAGTATTTTCAATTTTCTTTTAATTTAATTTCTCATTTATAACTAATTTGTAAGCATTTTCCTTTTCCTTTTAAGTTAGTTAAATTGGCTGATTGTGCTAGAAGCAAAAATCCAACTTGGAAATGTGATACGCAAGTCAAAGTACCCAAAAAATGTGCAAAAAAGTTTGTCTCTTTAGAAGGAGATCTTTTGTGTTTGTGTGCTATTTTATGATGATAAACAGAAGTTAATTCATTGATGTTTATGGCATAATTTATGATTTTTTTAAAGTTCAAGGTTTACGTCTAGATCCTCTTTAAAACTTATGCCTCACCTTGATAAGCCAAAGCGCCTATGTTACCAATTTTATCTTCTCAAACCTTGGTTAAAAGAATACAAACCAATAATCCACATGTTTCTTAATACATGTTTCTTCAAATCAAGCTAAAACTCATGGACAATTAAGGGGTTTGCTATTCACTGAGCTTTTTTCAACTATGTCCAATACCTTTGACCCATAAGTGACTGTGATTTGTGCCTCTAAACTATTTAATGAAACTCGTATGGTCAACCATCTATCAGTGAACGAGTTGATGTCAACCTTAAAAGTACATATTCAATGCACATCACCATCTAAATATGCTTGGGATATTTGAGATAAGGCAATCAAGCCCCCTAGATGTTAGGCTCAAAGCCTTCTGACATTGGCAAATAGAGCCTATCGATATACATGAGATGACTGAATCATGGGATCTTGATCGGATCTACCACCTTTTAGCCCAAGCATCCCCACTCAATTAAATTTACATATAAAATTAAAATTTAATCATAAATTTAAGCCGAAGCAACATTCTTCACAAGAATGCAATCCTAACAATGAGAATGGTAATTAATTAAGGGGCTTGCACACATAAAAAGACTCAACCCATATCAAAATAAATACTAACACAACATTAAAGAAAATATAGTAAATAAAGCATAATCTACATCAAATAAAACTACTCCCGAGTTTCCTCTCATGCATATTGAGAAGGCACACAATAAAAGGGATGTGTTTGTCCTAAGCAACCATGCTAATGAATGTTAACCTTGGAACTGACAATGTATGTCATATGCCAAATGTTCCCATCAATTTTAATTTAATCCAATAATTTCACAAATTTTGAAATACTTTTCACAAAAAACCAGGAATGGCTATTCAGACAGCCTTACATTCATATGAAAAGAAGAATTCAAAGGTGTGATTCCAAGAGTAACCTATTAGCCAAAATGAATCCCCATTAAATTAGTTCAAAAAGATGAATTATCCTGCCTTAAATTATATAAAAATAAAATAAAATAGGATTATAAGATGACCACCACCCTACTCATCAATACTTATAATAACCCCAACCAACAAGAAACTAGGCACATGACATGATTTTATGTTCTTCATTCAATCCCACATATAATTCATATTCTCTCTTTTCCCCCATCTCACTGTGGGGTTGTCATGGCAGTGTTGGACCCCCTAAACACAAGGCACAGCATATTCTTAAAAATCATTTTGAGCACACCATTTGCATATTACATTTTTTTAGTATTAATAAAAATTCTCAAACACCATATAAAGACTTCTCAAATGGGATTGCATTTTTTAATATAACTTGGACATAACCTATAGTATTTTAACCAACTTATATTACAACACAGATGCTTTTATAGGCCTAGTGTTTCATCCATCATGGGCCTTGTGTTTTATCCATTATAATCCTTAATATGTGCATTAATATTTAGCCTAATACCCTGATGCCACCTCTCGCATTAAATATCACAAATGTTATGGAATCTAAAGTGTTGTCATGTCTACAAAGCTCAAATAGAGGTTTCGAAAAAGAACATGAATTTGCATGTCTCAAACATGCTAAAGTACGTGCAAAATTGTTTTTCCATAGCAGAAGAAAAAAGGTGTATAACACAACAAAATAAACCCAATGAATCAAAATAGACCTTTCTTTCAAAATTAATTTGGTTTCATTATATCTGTCTACCCATTCTATGCTATATTTTCTCTGCAGTTCTTTTGCAACACTTCTATCACTCCCTAAGAATTTCTTTTTTTTTTGTGTCCCTCTCTCTTAAGTCATTTTCACATCTCTTAAGTTTCTCTCTATGAGTCTTCATATTCCACTCTACATCTCTCTCTTCATATATTTGACTTGTCACAATGTGTACTTCCACTCTATTTTTTCGGTAGCCTTGTCACCTATATCTAAATCATGCCATGCCTTGATGCCTATCACCTTTTACCTCCCAATGTCATTCCCCCAACCTACACCATCACCCAATCATGAACCATAAGCAATCATGGAAAAGTCATAACATAGGATCACATGAGACTCATGAGATAAGACCATGGAAGAATCTTCTCCAAGATTGAATTGAAGCTATAGGAAAATAGAAAACCAAAAAAGACGAGGACATAGTAAGCTAATGACAACAGGAAACAAAGGAATGGAGAAGAAAAAGGAGTTCCAGATCAAGATGTCTATTAATCAAAATACTGGAAATATGCCATTGCAAGTACATAACTAGTGATATAGCCTGTCCATCACTTGCTCTAATCCCAGCTCTGATAGGAAAAAGAAAGGACCTTCAAGATACTAAAAAGATCTGAAGAAGAATTTGCAAACAAAAATATTTTCCGTTGTGGAATCAAACTTGTTCTAAATATTAGAGAAAAATATCAAATAAAAGATAGCAAACAATCTTTCTCGTCAAGGAATACTGTTGTGTGCTAGAAAATACACGGCGGTAGAGTTTATGAATTCGCGTCCGAGCGTTGCACGAATATTCAGCACGCAAATAGTAAAGAGAATGAACACCAAGATTTTTACGTGGAAAATTCAAAAGAGGGAAAAAACCACGAGGCCTCGCCCAGTTGCAAAGTTCCACTAGTATTTGTTTGAAGTACAAAGACTGATTCGTCTTACAAGCCAAGACAATCGATTTACAATCAACTTCTCACAAAGTTACAAAGTTCTACAAATTCCCGGCGTTTCCCTAAAATCCGGCAGAGTTTCGGCGTCTTCATGCGGCGGGAAGAGCTCCGGCGGTGGTCGAGGAGGAGCTTCTTCCTTCTCCTCCTCTTCTTCTTCTCTCTCTTCACTTGAGTCCCCTTTGTGTAGAATGAGGACTCTATTTTGTAGTTTTTTCTGGAGTGGCATAGCTCATAAATAGGTGTGAGATCATGGACGAATAGGGAGTGGTTTGAATGGACGGCCGATATTGAACCCTTCGATCATGCACCGTTCGTTGAACATTTGGAGGCCTTAATGATGTCGGAATTCGGCGATCTTGGGCTCGTTGAATTCGTCTCGTCGAGCCGCTCGATTCGAGTATAAGCTCGTTAAAATCGAAGACCATTTGGTAACTCAAATTGCGGTTTGAACCTTCCAACAGCGCTTCGGGTCCTTGATTCGGACTCATTTGGGCTCGGATTGGGTGCTCCCGGAATTAATTTTTGAAGTTTCCAACTAGCTTTTGCCTCGAGATTCGTGCCCGATCAAAGCTAATTTTATGATGCCGTATCAAGTACTAAATAAATAAGTCAAGTATGTGCATTATATGGAAAGATTGAGCATGTATAAAGAAATTTAGAATCAAACGGCAGCCGGAAGAGTGAATACATAGTGAAAGGTTGACCCATAATTTTACCTGTATATCCACAAGGTAGATGAGTCGCATAAGCAAATCCAAAACCTTTTTACATGTTTCTAAGCTTCCTTCCCAAGTTCTCCACACATCTGCATCTTCATTAATATATTCTTTGCAAAGATCAAGAGCTTTTTCAGTAAGGCAGTTGATGCAGTAAAATACGGCCGGACTTCCAGCTGGAAGATGCCTAACTAAAGCTGCAACTCCAGAAGCCAAACCTTCGAAAGGGGTAATGCCAGGATAAGCCTTCAAGAAGGTAAGCAATTTCCTGAGTTTTATATAATATAATGCAACCTAGTTTACAATGGTTTGGTTATGCAATCTACCTCTAAGGATCTCTGTGTGTAATAGAAAACAAGCTTCTCCTTTAAATCCAGTCTCTCATCTTTCTCAGAGTCTTTTCCAGAAGACATAAGAGCAACAAACACAGAATGTGAAGCTCTAGCCACTTTCTCATTAGGATGTTGAAGATATCTATAGAATTTTAAGGAAGATTATGAATCAAAATCTAGAAGCCTAGTTGATAAACCGAATCCGAGTTTTGCTTGAGGAGAAGACTGAAGTCAAGAGATTTTTACTTCTGTTAAATCTCCACATGTGAAATGGTGTACTAGAAGGGAACGGAGGGGTGACTAAGGTTTCATTTGAGACAGCTTTCTTACTGCTTCTTAAAACAACTTTCTAGTAAAAAAATACATTTTTTGTATTAAAAAATTGATTTAGGAAGCAGAAAGAAAGTCGTCCCAAACGAGGCCTGACATGCATAAGTCTTGTGAAACACTTCCCTCCCGAAAAGCCAAATGGTTTCTAAATCACAATACTAGAAGAACAGTTGGATCTGATAATTAAAGGATACAAGAACATGGTGGGGGCTATCAGCTTTCCAAACACTGAAGCAGGTATGAGGCTGATGCAGGTTGGTATTACACGCAGGAAAAACAAAACTCTGGCTGTCTGCACCTCATCTTCAGACCAAACATATCTTGCCCCCACCAAAGCAAATAAACCTTTCAGATGATAAGAAATGAATATACATTTATATTATTGAATAGCCATCAAAAGGAATATATGCATATCGCCAGTGTGAGAAAGGATAAATTAAGCAAATTTCAAAATTATAGTGCAAGTTGAGTTGAATCCGGAGTGCACTAGATTAGGCCTTCTCCAACCGAACTCCAAACGCATGAATGGCATCGCTTGCGAGCTCCAGCCGAACGGCAAAACTTCCGGTATTTGGTTGCGGGTGAAGAGTGCGACGCCAATATTAGCATTGCACTGTTCACTTCGATATTTTTCTGTCACTACCGGATTTGCCGAAGAAACGCGAGAAGGAGAAAGACGGTTACTTGGGCCAAAATGGAGTTCGATTGGAGATGAATCACGCCATTTTTTAGTTTCACTGCATTTTGGAGTGAAAAATGAGATTTTCGGTTGTAGATGCCGTTAGAAACCTTGGTTATATGTTAGCTCAGAGTATGAAGGCATGAACTCTACAAATGAGACACAAAGTGCAGCATTTTCTTGCATGGTCAGGACAGCACGTCGAACTGCATCTGTATACTCTGGCAACCTAACACGCCTCATATATTCTATGCAAGAAAATGCAATTAAAATCCTAACAGAAGATTCAGGTTGGATCCCATGGGATGATTTAGGATTCAACTTCTGGCTAGCAACTTCTGCAGCATAGACAACAATCATAAGAAATGCAGCTTCAGCAACTTTCTCAAGATATTCAAGCAACTGATCATGCTTCCCTCGATGCACTAATGCAAACGTACGAAGGTTTGAGTAAAACTCCAAAGAGAAATCCCACATATAATTTTCAACAATCCCCTTGTGCTCCTTATCTGCAGAAGCATACTGATTGCAGAAGACACTAGTAATTCCACCTGCCTCCTTGAAAGCAACACTATCCAAATGTCTCTTGAGCTTCTCAAGAACAAAATCCACCGAACTTCCTTCCTGAATCTCAACTGCCATCCTGCAGAAATTTCCAAGCGGGAAGATTTCCTTCAACAAAGCTGTGCAGAGAGCCAGAAGAATTGGAGCGCTGAAGGAAACAGGGCCAGCTCGAGCCAATCCAATAGAGATACACCGAAGAAGATGGCTTCTCTCTAAAGATCCATCCAAATTGGAAATCACGCGCCAAGCAACAGAACTTATAGACCCTTCCACTGAATTCCTCATATCAGGACTCAATCTAACCCTACTCGTCGCTGGAACAAATCGGAAAGCCCTCAAAAAACCAGCAGAAGCCATTGAAACAGCAAACGGAGCATAGCCGCTCGCCTCCCATTTTGCAGCAGATAGCTCTCCACAAACAACCTCTACTTTCTCTAAAGATCTCAAATTTATGAAACTCGTCACCAACCATTCCAATAAACTGAGGATCATAAGCCCATAGTACACTGAAGCCGGAGGCGAGCCTCTATTCCAAACTCTCAGGAAGAATGAGAAAATTTTACTGAAGTAGGGTTCGTCCGAGCGAGAGAGAGCGTACCCGATACCAGCAAAAACCTCGGCGACAACCTCTTCTTCTAGCTGTACCAACTCCAATATCCGGCAAAGGAGGTCTAGGCAATCCCGTCTGTATGAGAACTCGAGGGCAGGGGTAGCAATAAGGCCGCCGAGAAGGAGGACAGACATAGCGGGGCATTGTGGCCGAGATGATAAAATGCGGGATATTTCGGCGGCGGCGGAGTTGACGAGCGAAGGAGAGACGCGGGCAGTTTTGCGGAGCCAGAAGTAGAGGAGACGGAATAGAAAAGAGAGGGAATTCGGAGGAACAGGTGGGTCAGAGGAGAGGAGGGAGATGAGGAGTTTAGCTTGCGGGTCTGCGATTTGAAGGGAGTAGCGTGCGGCGTCGAGGGTTTGGAGGGCAGCGACGAGGCGACTGGGGTCGGAAGAAGGGACAGAAGGGTCACGAAGCTCAGCCCACGCTTGAAGGATCGATCGGGCGGAAACTGCGGTTACAGCCGGCGAAGGAGCGTTACTGGTTCCGGCGGTGCTGCGCAGCCAATCTTCGAGGAAAAGGACTCGGGTTTGGGTGTTTACCTGCATGAGAATAAGGCGGTTGGCCGAAATTGAAGGCAGTCGAGGGGGCGCTGAGGAAGATGACTTTTTGCTATACTGCTTGGTCGTTACGTTGTTGTATCAGGCCAGAATCAGGATTCTACAATTTTGTGCCTTAAAAAACTTGACCGACAGAGTCGAGACAGAGTTCGAGTCACCGCCATGTGAGCTTGATTGATTAATTGTGTTTAGGGTTGAGGGTGAATTAATTTTGCAGTTCGGGTTAATTTAAGAGTTAGCTCAATTGTTATGAATTATATAAAATTAGTATGATTCAAACTATGCCATAAAAGTTGACAAAATAAATAAAAACTAACAATAATAATAACAATATGAGATAAAATTCTTAAATGTATTTTATATTTTTTTACTTAAATGTTTGAAATTAAATACATTTTAATTACTTATATATCTAAAAATTTTTGATATGATCTATACAAATCTCAAGGCATAAATTTAATTGGAATTTTTAAAAATTAAAATCAAAGTCATCTGAACTCCCATTTTAATAAAGGGGTTTTTACATACCTAACATTTAAAACTATTCCATTTATTTATCTAACACATAAACATTATTATTTACTATTCTACCATCTAAAAATCTTTTCCTCATCAAAACTACCACTCCGTAACCTCCCGTCTAATCCCTCAACGTATGATGCCTTTTTCGGCAACTATGACCACTACTTCCTTGATGGCGTATGCTTCACTGCTCTGAATTGATGGTGCGACATTATGCTCGCCACATGGGTTGGTATTAGACGCGGCTTCGACCTCCCAATCTAAAATTTACCTATCGCAGAAGCTCTGGTACCTCCGCATCACCTTGATCGAGGCACAAGAAATATCGACGCCGATGAGCGGGATCTCTCTGTTCATATACCACCGTTCGGTATAGTTTCCCTCGTTTTCTTCCTCATTCGAACTAGGATTTTGCTAGCATTCATCAGCTCATGATTTGAGATTAGAACTACTCATTTGAGAGTTTATGATCGAGATCTATGAGCTTGTCGGGGGAGTTGTGTGGGTATCTTCAATTTGCTTTGGTGTGTAAGTTTATGTTTTAGGGAGTCCTTGTGCGATTTTTTGTTTCAGGGGAAAGCTCTGAAGTGCGGCTTACAGGTTTTCACAAGGGAAAATCTCAAAGCTCTGTCCATGAGCTGCATGAACCACCTGCAGGCTGTGAAGACACACGTGGCTTCGCACATGACCAACTAACCAAGCTCCCGATGCGCCTCTCCACTAACAGTAGCACAGTGCTCAGACTGGCACCAACGGTCACTACCGGCTTGTGATCATTACGCATCTCATCTACTCTATATAATGTACCCAACAGAATGCAAAATATATGAAATGAAAATCACTGTTCATCATCTTCCTGCTTAAGCTTTCTATCCCTGCCGCTAACGCTTTGCAGGTTCTTCATGGTATCACATGTGCCGCTGTCTACAGACCATGGAGGGAATTGTGCAAAGAAATTGTCATGAGTCCAGAGCTCTCCGGGAAGCTCACCTTCCTTGTTTCCTTGAAGCAGCCTGGTCCTCGAGATGGAATGATTCAATGCTTCATTAAGAGGGACAAGTCAGAATCAACCTATCGTCTTTACCTATGTCCCAGGCAGAAGAAAATGAGTTCAATCCACTCGTCTTGGAGAAGATGAGTGGCGCAAGCGGCGTGCGATTAAAACGTTCACACGGATTCATGCGCAAAGCGAAGCAGGCGTTTCTGAAAGAGTCGGGTTGAGGTATTTGACGGGAGGTCATGGAGTGGTAGTTTTGATAAAGGCAAGAGTTTTTAGATGGTAGAATAATAAATAGTAAAGTTTCAGTGTTATATAAGTAAATATAGTAGTTTTAAGTGTTAGGTATGTAGAACCCCCTTTAATAAATTTATAACCAAACTAAACATCTAGACAAGAACTCAAAAATACCAAAGGTAGCACAATCTAAGTCTAAATTAGATCAAATCAAATACTTAGAGTAATTAAAAACTTCAAATATTAATTGGATGAGTAAATGATTCCTAATTTTGGCATGATATAGTCAAATCGAGCGGTTTAACTAGACAAATCTAATTAGTCTAAGATCACTCAATTATAACATCATTAAAAAAATTAAATCTTAAATAAATGCTTCATGATTAAGGGAATCGATATGGATCATATTATATAGTGTTTTGAATTCTGATTCAAATTATCAAAATATTCATTCCAAAAAGCCTCTGAAAATAACCCAACATTATCAAGTAAATCAACCACGCAAGTAAAATGTTGAACTTGTGGCTCTATCAAATAAACTCTTTTCATCAAATCAAAACACCAACGATTTTTTTCCAACAACCCATAATGAGCAAATGCACTTAAAAGTGAACTAAATGTGACATAATTAAGCTTCAAACCCACTCTCACCATCTTTTCAAAAAGAATGAAAGCCTACTTGCCACGAAAACTTATTATGTGCGAACACAGGATGCCATCAAGAGGCGAATTAGAGCGCGTCACATCATTCTTTTGCTTTGTATAGATGTGTATCACTATGTACCGGGATGACATGGCGCGCTCTGATCCACCTCTGAACAATCAAGTGTCTGCACATAATAATCTCTCCCTCGTCACACCCATGCATTGCAAAGTGTCGATATCATTTCACTCCAAGCCAAAAACATCCATTTTCAAAATCCCCCAAAACACTTCTCTTGTTTTTGCCAAACTCCCATACATATCTACGAGGGAAACACCAATCATAACATCAAAATCCAATCTTTACCTTCTCTAATATCTATTTAACAATTTCTCTTATAACTACCAAGCTGGCATATAAAAAAAAGAGAGCCTTTATGACTCCCAATGCCCAACACTAGAACAAAATGTGTATATAGCACCAGAGTAGAATGTGCATATAACACTAGAATAGAACTTCACGTGCCTTTAGCACCAAAACAAAACTTCCCTTATACCCACCAGATATCCTAGGAATCACACATTTCTAGGAAATAAACATATGATTCATTACATTGGAATAAAATAAAATATAAAAGAAATGTTTTAAAAAGGTAGGTAGCGGAACATATTACTAAGCATAAATTTAATATTTTAAAATATAATTAAATTATCAGAGATTATTTAGAACATTATTTTGAATTTTTAATTTTATTACAACATTATTTTTTAGGATAATTATTTTTGAGATGATTAAAATAACACATTTTTCAAAATCCCAAATATAAAATTTCTAGAAAAATACCTAAATTTTCATAATCACCGTCTCTATAACACATTGAAAGTAATGTGGTAAAAGTTATGTATGTGCCAAGTTATCTTCATTTTTAAACTACAGAAATATAAATTAAATAAAAAATCAAAAAAAAAATTTTTTTGAAAATTGAGAAAGAAAAAATACAACATACCTCGAACTCGACAACTTTTAAAATTGGGTTGACAGCTGAAAATAGACCAAAGTCACCCAAAACTAATTTTCTCCCTGTAGCCAACTATCTCAATTGGTTGAAATGACTCATTTTAGTGGAAAAAAAAATATTTTTAATATTAAAATTTAGTTGAGCTTTGCGCCGCCCAATTTCTCATATTTAACTTCTTAAAGGCTCTTATAAGCAATCTTTTAAGCTTCAAACATGTCATTACTTTATCACAATTTAAATTTTGCACACATTGTATTCATAACAAACATATGCTTTAAATTATCATGAGTAATAATTAATCTTTGCAAATATCTTTAAGCAAATTAGGCAAAGATTAATATATTATGACATGATATAAATAATGAAATCCTTAAATTATTAAAATGCTTCACAATGAATATAAATGCAAGCACATAAACTAATTGTTAGAGAAATAAATTAAATGATGAAGAACGTTAAATTTGACAAATCACATAAATATGTAAATATTGAACATCTATATACACAAATAATCTCCACACAAAAAACAACTAAATTGGATAAAATATAGTTGATTACACCTTCAGCTTTGATTAAATTTATGTTGTTTTGAGTTTTAGACTTCTTTCAAGGCAATTATCATTAACTTTTTTTTTAAAAGTAACATAGTGTAACTTTCTTCATAAAATTCTTATCGAGAATTCAAAAAATAAGAATTAAATAATATGAATAAAAATGTTTGCGTTGTGAGCCCAAAATTGATCTCAGGAACATTATGTGACCTAGATATAGGTTGATTCACCTATATCAACTCAAAACCTAGCATAAATAATTCATGAACCAATATGTGTTAATAGGTTGACCTAAACTTATCCATCATAAGCCACTATGGCCCACATAAGTCAACCTAATCAAACTAGCCACATTTAATCAACCCAAGCCTTGAAGGACCTAAATAGACATATAGACCTATGTAGGGACCCATTTATATCATGATTAAACCTAAGTCAAATAAGTTCAAGCCCAATCAAATCTGGTTAGCCCGGGCCTATTTATTGACGTAAAAGGATATAAGCCTACATTGGGTCAGCTGACTTAACCATAGTTAACATAAAGCATTCATTGGACAATATTGATTAAATATATGCCCAATTCACCCCAAACTTATGCTAGATTCAAATGTAACATAAAAAAGCTTAATTAGCCTGATGGGAATTTAAATAAATAAATTTATCATAATAAGATCCAATTATAACTTGCCCCACCTCACATGACCTATATTATGCTTAGAAACCTATTACAAGTTAACCTACCTCCTATAAGCTTGACCCAAATAGTCCCAAATGCACCATAGACTCATTTGATCCCAAATTAGGCTAATGTAGATCAAATAACACAAAATTTAATGTATGGCTTACACTACCCTATTAAACATCTAAAGCCAAATCAAAGGGTCCCAAAGCTAAAATTATGCCTACTAACCCTAATTATTATTACACTTCATGCCTCATAATCAATCCAAATCCATCCATGTTGCATATTATTAGTATTACCACTGCCTCAAGGGTCGAACAACACCAATCTTAATCAAAATCACTCTCAATAATGTGGCATATGATATAGTCTTACAAGCCCAAAACATGCTTCTAAACACCATATGAAAAAAATAGTCATATACACTTGTTTAGTATCACCAATCATCATCACCCATCTTATGCCTTACTATGAAGAAGTATTGGTCACACACCTAGGGAGCTATACCACATTATGATAAGCTTACAACTACCATAAGCTAATGCATTTACAATGCCATGATCTTTGGTCCTTTAGCCCACTAACACCACATGTTGTCCATGACATCAACACATTACGACCCACTTAGTTATTAAGCTACTTATATTTTCACCAATTTTTTAGATAGGTTTTTTTCTTTTGGGGATAACTTTAAAACTTGTCTTATGGAGATACATGAGCCCATCATAATAGAGAGAATGAATAAGGTTGCAATTTATTTTCTAACTAGCTTAATAAAACTATTCTCTCCCTCAATAATTGACATATGTTTATATAATCTAACTATTTACATTTTAGTGTTATCCTAAATTCCTAATTCTACCTCTTTTTTAACTTTTAAGCAATCATTGGTATAATTCCCTAATGTTCCGCTTTTCTATAAAACCTTCAAGATAACTATAGGACCATCCCAACAATTTGTAGTCATGTGCCACTTTCCATTGTTCTCATATGTTGCTACTTCATTAAGAAAATTTTTTATTTGTGAAAAAAGCGTGATTGCAGATTTCTTAGACATTGAAAAGTACCTACCTACCACTTTTTACTATAGCACTTGCCATTAAAAATGACACACAAGTTTGATCTTATAAAAATGCATTGTTTATAATATCATCATAATTTTTGGAGCCTTTTAGAAAAAAATGAATGTCCTATTACAATTGGCTCTTCAATCGACTACACATGTTTATATTATCATTTTCTCTGCAATTATGACACAATCAACTCAGCATGATAATCATGATGACACATTGTAACAAACCCTAATCAGACAATTGGTTTTCCTTAATCACAACCTCTTATATAATTGATAATTGGGGAAAGCACCTATATAAGAATGGCATTATCACCACTTAACCATCAAGTGTGAGACTCAAAATCTATTTATGCCACAAGTCTTGAATACATTCCTCTAACTACATTAAACATTGAATCACTTAGTCATTGTAATGGCCTCGGTGACCACCATCAAATATTTAGGGAGTTTTAGCCTGACATGTCTCTAGATCCAATATTTGTGAATCCACATTTTTGGTATTTGCTACTACCTTCAAATATGACAAGGTGGTGACTCATCAAACTTCCTCTCGACAACATCATCTCCTTAGTGAACTACATCAAAGATTGTTGTTGAATTAGTAATCTCTCATATGAATATAAAGTTTAGATGTTCACAACAGCCTAAAAATCTAAAAGAGGGAATATGAGTCTTTATTGAATTATATTTAAAGGTTCGCCCATGCTTATGAGGAGGTTACTAACTCTAAGTTAAGTGCAATAGAGATGACTCCTCATCTTGAGCCTCCCCAAGCCCTAGATCACTCTTCAAACACCTAATTGCAAGACAGAGTATACCAACTATACATAAAATCTCAAAATGATCATTCAAATTCGTGAAATATGAGATATTTTTTTGTTACATGTTAAAAAAATTTAAACTAAAATAAATTAAACAAATAATTCAATTCAATTTGATTTATCTATCTTATTTGTCCACCTCTAATTGAGATTTATCTTACCTTGCTTAATTATTAGCCTTCACAGCAAAGATTTAAAAAAAAATCTGTAAATACAAAAATGCCCTTGTATGTAATTCAGAAAACCTTCACAACTCACATAAACAACCAAAGAACATCCTTTTTATTCCAGAAATAACCCCTGAAAAATCCAAATCCAACAAGATCCGTCTCCCTCGCAAAGCATGGAGGGGCGCGGAGCTCCTTCATCCACTTCTTCTCGAGAACACAAATTCTTCAACCGCGCGCTACAGAATGCTGCCCTAATGCCCCCCTCTCCCTCTCCCTCTCCTCTTCCACAAATGACCCAATATCCATCCCGGAAACCCGCCTCCGGAGGCAACAAGGACGATACTACCTCTCCATCGATCTCCAACTTCGTTGTCGGCAGCGGTGGCACGGCGATGAGGATAATAGTACCCTTACAAGGCATCGTACAGGGCCGTGGTGGCCTCGTGCTCGGGTCCGTCATCCCTTGCGCTTTGTTCTACCTCTTTCAACTCTATCTTCGGCGCAAAAGACCCTCGTCTCCCCCCTCTCCTCCCCCGTCTCCCTCATCCGGCGAACTTCATGCGCTTCCTGTAATCCCAAGAACCCATTCTCGCAATCTTATTTCACCCCGCGCTGGCTCAGTTCCCGCCCCGTTATCTACTCGCGCTGCGGTTGTCAACAAGTCGGATGCTTGCCGTCTTGCCGCTGGCCATCAGCGGTATCTCAATGATCCCTATCATCCAATCTTAAATCCTGACGGGGTCATCCAACTTGGCCTGGTTGAGAACCAGGTAGCGTATTTGGCGAGCATTTTTATTCCGTGGTTTGTGGTTTATTGGGAGTTCAGGGTTTCCTGTTTGTTTAGGGCAGCTGTCTCTGGATCTTGTACGGGACTGGCTGGAGAGGAATTTTAAGGCATTGTTGCTGGAAGAAGGTTTGAGGGATTTGGGCTTAGGCCGTATGGAGACTTGCTTCCAGTATGATGGTTTGTTGGATTTGAAGATGGTAAGTGGGCGGTCATCTTGAACTTTTGCGTTTCTTTGGATGAAAAATGCCTTTGATGTCTGTGTTTCTTTAGTTTTATGTGCACTACTCGCTGGCGGTGGATTTGATTTGTTCTTTTTTATTGAATTGTTGACCACCTCGATGAAAAAAGCCTTTATTCATTTAGTGGTCGTGTAGGGTTTTTTTCCCCTTGTTTTGTAGTAAAGGTTTCTGTTTTAATAGCCGATATTCCTTATGGAGTACTTGCTACAACTATCAGTGATTTTCAATACTAAATTGAATGGCAAAAAAAGGAAGACAGTTTGTGCACAGTAAATGAGTTTTTTTGCATATTATGTAAATTTTCTTATTCATGTGTCAATAGTCCTAGTAAATTATTTTCATACTGGAGAAGTGTATTAGTTATTGTTTTCTCGACTTTGGGGGGAATAGTGATGCTATCTAGTTATTATTTTCATACTGGTTTACATTTAAATATGCTATCTAATTATTTTAGGCAGGCAGCAACAGCTTTTGCTAAATGGACATCAGAGAACATATCTTGTTTTTCTCATCATATATGCAATCACGGGAACCTAATCTCTCATATGTTCATGGCAAATTGTGCAAAAAATTCTTGGATGATATTTTTTTTTTCTGAGAATGGAATGGTAGTCTTTTTGTAAACATACAGCATGTCAACTTCTGGAATGGTTCTGCCAACATCAGCTGAAATTTATGCAGACCTAACATGTGTAGTTGTTTATCTGCTTCTAGAGGTTGTAACCTAAGGCTTTGTTTGGGATGGCTTTCTTTCTGCTTTTTAAAGCACCTTTCTAATACAAAATTTTTTTAACTTTGTATTAGAAAACTACTTTAAGAAGCAGAAAGAAAACCGTCCCAAACATAGCTTAAGGCTGCCCTGGGAACTTTCATCGTGAAGGAGCCATACGCTGTTGACTATTTTCATTTTGTATAAGTAGCATTGTATAAATTGAGTATTATGAACATCAAATTGGATTCTATTATAATGATCACTTGTTTGTTTGTATAGCAGTTTTAATTGGAACTTATATGAAAGCATAATTTATAAACATGGCTGGAGGTGTGCCTAGCGAAGCTGACTTTTAAGCCAGCTCGGGCTCAACTTGATTAAGGGTTTGTTAGTCGTGCTCGATGAACTAGTAAGCCAAACCTGAGCTAGTCCAACTCTATACGTTAGTTATGAGCTAGTTTGTTTAAAAAATATTAATAAAAATACATTTAAAATATATTAAAATTCAATGATTTTAGTATAATATTATAATAATTTATAATTATATATATTTTCCTTATTCAAGTGATTCTTATAATTTCTCATTTAATTTCATATTTTTTATAGGATTATAATAATAATTACTTGAATAAAAATGATCTTTTTTCTTTCATAATAAATGAGCTGGCTTGTGAGTTGACGCTCATATAATTAAACTTAATCTCAATTAATTAATCAAGTTGAAGTTGGGGGTTGCTTGATGGGGACATCAGATCATCATGGAAAGTTTACCAGAGACGTGGCCGCCGATCTACGGCCACGATCTAGTCGTTATGTTTTTGAGTCATCGATGTATTTTATTTTCATGTATTTTGTTATTTGCTTATGTGTGTTTTATTTTTTTTCGTTGTACCCCTCTTATGGGAGTTGTTGTTTGTAAGCCCAAAGGGCATTAGTGCCATTTTGTTTAAAGTCATTTGTATGAGGCTATTTAAAGCCCCTTTTGTTTTATTTGAGGTTAATGAATGATTATTAAGAAATTTGCCTACACTTGTGTTTGAGAGCGTTTGAGAGTTCTTGAAGAGAACCCTTGGAGAGGGAGATTGGCGCATCACCCACCAACCTTGGAGACGGCCGGGTTCGTGATTTTCTTCTTTATCTTTGTCATCGTCTCCTCGTCGAGCTTCCAAACCCTTCCACCCATTTTCCTTCACCTCACGACCAAAGCATCCTCACCCGACCCCTCCACCCCTCCAACCCCCACATTCCAAGCTTGCCTGAGCCCCTTGCCGCCGGCCAAAGGCTTTAGCCGCCGGCCCTCCACCACTTGGTTTCTTTATTGGGTTTCCTAATTTGGGTTTCAAATTAATTGAAATAAATTTGAAATTCAAATTCAATCAAATTTGAATTCAAAATATTTCCTAAATTAGTTATTCTATTTTAGGAAAGAGATTGATTTAAATCTAATTTCAAAATTTAAATTCATGAGGATTTAAATTAATTCTTTCCTAAATCTAATTCTTAAATTAGAAACCCATATTTACTCTTACAAATCAATCCCCTAATCCATGCATGCCGCCGGCCCCCTTTACCCCCTCATTAAATTTCTTTTCAAATTATTTCCAAAAACCTAATCTAGCTTTAGGAAATAATTCAAAATCTCCCCAATCCCTCATAACCGAAATTTCCCCTTGCCTTTTCCAACTAATTGATTCCCAATCTAAGGAGATTAATTAGGGAATTCAAATCCTCTTCCAAGCCTCCTCCCGCTGCCCCTCTCTCCCCCTGTCACCGCCTCTTCCCTCTTCTAATTGCATGGATTAAATCCACTCTTCCAAAACCTGTACAGGGGGCTTGCTCTCAGCTCTTCCTTCACAGCTAAGGCTAGGCTCTCCTCCACGTTCCCTACATCCTAGCCCACTAAAGTCTGAGAATTTCTCTCAGGTTTTGGTGGAAATCTGAGATTGTTTTCAGATTTTAAGAGAAGAGGTTTGGAGCTTGCATCCTCTCTCCTATCAAGAGAAACTTCTTTCTCTTTGTGACTATTCAAGAGACGCATCTTATTTGCATCAAAGGAAGCCATGGACGAAGACGTTGAAGGCATCAAGTGACGGATCTCCACGTCTCCTTGAGCAAAGGTCTTTCTCTTCTCCATTTGTATTCAATTTCTTCTAACTCTAAATTCTCAATTGGTTGATTGTAATCACGAAAGCTCCTTCAAATTGCTCTTGCCAAGCTTAGTCATTTGTAGGAATTGAGTGTAATCTTCTATGCATCCTACGTCTCACTGTTAGATTAGGGATTTAATTTGAAGCCTACTGTTTGCGTTGTGTGATTTTCTTATTTATTTTGAAAGTTTCAAAGTTCAGAGCATGTAATCTCACTTAAGCAAATCATTTCCTTATTAGTTTTGAATCTTCGTTGAGAATTGCTAAGTAATTGTTTCCTGGATTTATTCTAATATAAGAGTTGTGCAATGCCTAAATGACTACATAATCATCGCATCTAATTAGCCCTGCATCATTGCTCGAACTTGGCTCAACTTGTTTACGCCCCAAACATTGCTATTTTATTAGTAGTAAAATTGATGTGAAACCATGAAAGTAAAGAAGAACTGTTTAGGGATGTTAATATTTGGTAACAAAAGCTTCACTAGTTATAGACTTCAAGAACAAATTAGGCTTTAGAATTATCAAGTAGAAATTATGTAAGTCATTGATAGGAAACACTTGGATTTCCAAGTGTTTCTCACCAAAACCAAGTAGATCCAATGTAAAACTGCTGTCCACAGCAGAAAAACAGCCAAAAACAGTAGGAAAGCAGGGAAAAACTGCAGAAAAATTAGAGAAAAGACTTGTATTTTACTAGTAGTTGCAAGGAAAATAGCAAAGATACAATTGATCCTCAATTCGAGAGGAGGATCGATCTCTCCCAAATCTCTAGAGGCCGCTAGAGCCCAAAGAAAACCTAAATCTACGAGATCTCAAATTTCAGCCAAATTCAAGATACTCAAATCCTAAAAAAAATAACTATTTAATGCATACAAATCAAAAGGAATTCCCTAAACAGTCCCTACATTCAAATTTCCCTCTTAACTCCCCAAAATTTCTTTCCTATTTGGCTCCCGCACGCTGTGCGGCTCGCTCGGCATCCCAGCGGGCGGAAGAAACTTCCGCCCTGTTCGTGCCTGAGCCGGTCCCGCCTGGACTGACTGGACCGGTCCAGTGGACCGGTCTAACAATACTCCCCTCCCAAAAATTCACCTTGTGCTCAAGGTGGAGATATGCTCGTGTTCCGGTGGAGGTGGCCATCCTTGAGATGACTGAAAATCCTTACTGTACTGCTGAACCAAGGACTGCACGGAAGGAGGAACATCCCCTCCCTCTTCCAATCTGATCGCATCCAGCCTGTGTAGTCCCACCATATAATCTTCCCCCACCTCTTGTATGTCCCTAACCATGGTCTTAAGTGATTTCATGGCTTTGGATAGCCCTGCATCTCCCCTTATAACCACCTTTCTCCCATCCACCATTAATTCCATCGTGAGTGCTCCCCAATTGTCCTTGGTTTCCCCCAAGGTTTGCAGCCACTTCATCCCCAGGATGACATCAGTGCTTCCTAACTCTAGTGGGAGAAAGTCCTCCTTTACTTGAATTTCCTGGATGGTCAACACCACTCCTCTACAGATCCCCTGGCCTTTCTAAATTTGTGTCTAGGTTCAATGTAAGTGGGGCCCATGTGATTGTATAAATAATTAAATCAATTTCTGAATTAAATTCAGATTTGATTAGATATGAGTGGTTTCCTGATTGGGTTTTATCATTCAGGGAGGGATTTGAAATTCGAATTTTGAATTGAATTTCAATTAGGAAACTTCCTAAATGACAAGGGGACAGATTAGGAAAGCAATGAAAGCCTACTTGAATTTGAAAATTCAAATTCCAAGGCTTGGCCTTGGGTTGGCTGGCAGGTGGGACTCAATGGGGGCCGGTGGCTTGGTGTTGGCTCCGGTGGAAGGGGGGTGGGGGATTTGGGCCGAACGGGTGATGGGGAGCGGGATCCGACGGCTAAGGGAAGAGGGGGGCGTGGGGGTTGCTGTCCAGCGGTAAGGAGGTGGATTTGGTGTTGCCGGCGGCTAAGAGAAACGGGAAGAAAAGAAAGAAAATAAAAAGAACCAAGAGCTCCCACGAAGGGGGCTGTTGGGTAGTCCGTGTGAGCCTCTCCTAGGCTACTCCTCTCCTCTAGAACTCACAAAGAGATCATGAGCAAAAGCTGAAATTTTTTTTCATATCAATAATCATCATCCCAAATACAATAGAAATGACCTATATATAGGTCTCACAAAAAAAAAAAAGAAACAAAGACTAAAATGCCCTCGAGGCTACAACATCAAATGACCACCCATAAGGGTAAAATAGTAAAAACTGAAAATAAAATAAACTATTACATAAAATGACTAAAAAAATATAAGCTCCTGATTGTGGCCGTCGATCTCCGGTGTCTCCGATGATACACGTGTCGAAATCTCTGACGATGTCCTCATCAAGAATTATTTCAGGTTCATTTAGGTAGAGGTTTATAGTGCAGAAGACTCGTTGCTTAGCATTTTATTTTGCCATCCCTTGGAATGCTGGTTGTGTTTTTTTTCTCCAAAAAATATTATTAAAGTTATGGAATAGATTTCTATCATGGTCACCTGTTTTTAAGAACTTTATTAGAGCAGGTTACATACTGTATAGGTTTTTATTGTTCAGTTTTTCATTACTTTCCCACGTACAGCCTACATCATAACTTATTGCTAGCCTTCATTAATGCCTATTTAGTGAAGTTGGTCTCTAGATGATTGCCAATTGTATAAATTTACTTATTAACTTATGATGGATTTCATAATTTCATTTGTACTATATGAAGGACGGATTAGTTAAGCTATAAAGTATCCTTTCTATAGTTTTTTTAATAATTTTAAGGTTTTGTTAAAATTTGTATTATAGTTAATATTTGCTACATGGAGCTGTTTGTATATCATATTATCATCTATACAAATCTTTGGCATTCCTACATGCTTGGATGGGCTATTTTGCCTGAGCTCATAGTGTTCACAGGAATTGTCTTATGAGTCTTTTTTTTTAGTTATAATTTTTTTTTTTTCATATATTGGCAGTTTGTAAAAATTCCTTATAATTGTTCTGCACATAAGCTTGCATTTTATTTGTTAATGTCCTTTTTTTTTTGTTCACAGGCTATTGCTGATTTCATGGGACAAGTCTTGCAAGGATATGTTTCATTTAGTCCATCAAATATGATATTAACATCTGGTGCTGCTTCCGCGATTGAGACCCTTTGTCTCTGTTTGGCAGACCCAGGAAACGCAATTCTTGTTCCCTCCCCATACGATCCTGGGTAATATTTCAAATTTAAGTTTCCTTTTTTTTGCCGTTCTTTTAACCGTTGCATTTGGTTGCATGCACTGTTTAAGACTCACCTATTTGAAATTGTAAATTGAGAAACCGCCATTACATAACTGCTAACAAACTGTAGTTGGACTTAGAACTTGAACGATAGTTGATATGAGATGAAATGGGTAGTTGCCTCACACATAAGAAGATTTGGTGGTAGATTGAGGAAGTACAAATGATTATTAATAAAATATAAATATGTTTCTGAATAATTAAAAAAATAATCAATACAATTGAGATTTATAATAGTTATAAGGATTCTAGATGTTTTGCAAAGAGTTTAGTAAGGTTGACATTAAGGTTTATGCATGTAAGAGGAGACATGAAGTTTGAGTTGGAGGCCTGAGTTGGGGCTCTTGATTTATATTGTTGGCTTTGTAGATGAAAAGTGATATATAAAATAACAAATGAAAGAGGAAGACAATTTAAAGGCTTTGATTTAGAATGAAGGCAATAATATCTTATTTAAGGTTAAAATCAAGGAAAGGTGAGAAATACTAATTCAAACTTAATGATTTTTTTTTAAACAAGGATAAACAGAAGCATAAATTTAGTTTATCACAAAATGATCCAAATTAGTGAAGTAGTTGCAGTTTTAACGAAGATATACAAAAGTAATACTTTAGGTCCAAATTACGGATAAATTAAAATTTTAACAAGTTATAGGCATTGTTGGAATAGTTTGATGACTTGATCGGCAATTTTTTTATTAAATTTAATAGATTAAGAGAATGACAAATAATTAAGTAGCATACATTTTTGAACTTATATTTTTAGAACAGAAAGATGCTCCAAATTGTAATAATTTTATAACTTTGATTCATTCGATAAAAAATTGCCATAGAGGGTAATGGAACATTGGTTTAGAAAAATGATGTTACTATTAATTGAATATTTTTATTTTATGCCGTAAAGGTCTATTATGGTGGCTATTTTTTTGTCAGGGAAATTAATGAAAATATAGCAAGCAACAAGTGCATCTTGATTTTTTTGTTGATTGTTAAATAATATATTAGTGATTATTAGTATAATTTGTTTTATTAGTGTTAAGGAGAAAAATGTGTCATATGTATGTTAAAATCATTAAAAATAATTTATGGAATGTTGACTAGCATTCGAAGTAGTTTTGGAATGCCAAAATATGTTTAATCAAAATAGAATTGTTTTAAAGATTAATTCCAAGTTCGTATCCTTTTTTAATTGCTATGGAGATGTTCTCAAAAGCTATTCTACATGAGATAGCTTGGTTTATGTTATTTATAGCGAACCAGTTTTAATAGGTGAGACACCTTATAAAGTATGAAGTTTGAATGGTGTTAATAATTTTAAGGAAAAAGTGCTTATAAATAGTGGAATAAAGATTGAATATATAACATGTAGCTTTAGTTGGTGTAAAATTCAGAATTATCAGCTAACAACCATAATATTATTAAAAGATTAAGAGGTACATAGGCTTGAAATGTTTAAGAGTCTTAGGTTAGTTGTATACCAAATAGTGTTGATATTACTATACATGATTTCTAGAGTTAAATCTATGGTTAAAGTGAAGAAGTACATGAACCACTATATAAATATTATGAAAGGTTAAATGATGGACTGACTGAGCTTGTGGGCCCCACTAGGGTGGGTGGCAGGCAAGAAGAACAAAGGGGATTAATTCCACTTTAATTACTTACCATAGAAAACTAAAATATGAGGGAATTAGGAAAGTTTATTTAGGGAAAGATGAATGATTTGAATTCAGATTTGGAAGGGAATTAAGAAAGGTTTATTAAGGGAAAGAGGGAGGGAATTAGAAAATATTTATGTAGGAAAAGATGACTGATTTGAATTTAGATTTGGGAGGGAAGTAGGAATGTTTATATTAGGGTTAATTGGGTTGCTTTATTTTCATGATGTGAATTGTGTTTGGTTGTAGTGTTCTTTGGAGTTGTTAATAGCGACACCTAGGGTTTGTGGAGACTCGATCTACCTTTCAAATAGTAGATCAACTTGTATCTTGGTTTGTTTTGTCAAAATAAAAATCTTTCTTGTTGATTTCTATTGTGTTTTCTCTTCGACTATTATTGTTTTTGCTGTGAGGATATTAGATTCCTATCAAATTGGTATCAGTGCACCCTTTGTGAGAGTGAATTTCAGCAATTGAGGACAGACTTTTGAATCTGGAAGAGATGATGAAAATGATGTTAGAGTTTCAAGACAAGACAACTTTCGAGACAAGTGCACTGTTGATAGGATAAGAAAGTGGGGGAAACCCTAATATATGGATGATGAGGGAAGATTGGGAGGTAAAAATTTTGAGGGAAGAAGAGGAGATGTCACCTTTGGAGCCACTTCCAAGGAGAGGAAAGGGTGAAGGAGCGAGATTTTTGTTGGAGGCTTGGAGCTGCAGAGTTTGGAAGGAGAAGAAGATTGGAAGAAGATAGAAGCATCAAACATGGTTCAACCATTCCTACAGTAGTATCAAGATGTGTTACAGCCAATTCAGGGGTTGCCTTCTCTGCAAGAACATTAGCATGTTATCATATTAAAGGAAGGAGTCTCACCTATCAGTGTTCGTCTATATCATTATCCCCAAATCCAGAAGGATGAGATCAAGAGATTGATCAGGGAGATACTGGAGGCAGAAATTATTCGACCTAGTGTCAGTCTATTTTTCAGTCCAGTGCTATTAGTCAAATGCTTCAGCAGCATTTTCTTTTGTACCGTGAGGACAATGTGACTCTTTGGGAGAGGAGTATTGATGGTCCAATTGAGCCAGTGGGTCCCATTAGGGTGGGCGGCGGGCAAGAAGAGGAAAGGAGATTAATTCCACTTTAATTACTTACCATAGAAAACTAAAATTGGAGGGAATTTGGGAAAGAGGACTGATTTGAATTCATATTTTGGAGGGAATTAAGAAATGTTTATTTAGGGAAAGGGGTTGATTTGAATTTAGATTTGGAGGAAATTATGAAAGGTTTATTTAGGGAAAGAGGATTGATTTGAATTTAGATTTGGGAGAGAATTAGGAAAGATTTATTTAGGGAAAGATGACTGATTTGAATTTAGATTTGCGATGGAAGTAGGAATGCTTATATTAGGGTTAATTTGATTATTTTATTTTCATTATGTGAATTATATTTGGCTTTAGTTTGTTTGGAGTTGTTAATAGTGACGCTTAGGGTTTGTGGAGAGTCGATCTACCTCTCAAATAGTAGATCAACTTGTATCTTGGTTTGTTTTGTCGAAGTAAAAAGTTTTCCTATTGATTTCTGCTACGTTTTCTCTTCGATTATTGTTGTTCTTGCTGTGAGGAGATTGGATTCATATCATTAGAGATAAATTTCAAGTGTTGGACAATGTGAATATTGCAGCCAAGTTGAGTGTGGTAGAAATAAGAATGTGATAGGAAACACTTGAAGATCTCAAGTATTTCCTATCAATCTTCGACAAACAATGAGCTTTCTTACCAAAATCCACACAAAAACAGGAAAACAGTAGAAAATTTGTAATATTTGATGAAATGGAAGCGGAAAATAACAAGATACAATTGATCCTCTATTTGAGAGGAGGATCATTCTCTCCCAATCTCTAGACGCCGCTAGAGCCCAAAAGAAATCAAAGAAATATCAAATTTCAGCCAAATTCAAGATACCCAAACCCTAGGAAAACAAATTATTTAATGTATACAAATCAAAAGGAAATCCCTAAACAATCCCTACATTCAAATTTCGCTCTCAATTTCCTCAAAAAACCTTCCAAAATGGTCCCCTAAGCTTCGGCGGCCCGATCGGCCTACGCAACAGGCGGAGAATTCCGCCTGTTCGCCTGAGCCGGTCTCGTGTGGACCGGTCTAATAGAATGTTAAGACAGTACATTGGTAAATTTGGAAGGATAGACTAAGAATGATTATATTAGAGATATTGTTAGAATATTGTCTTTCAAGGTTAAGTAGCAACAAATAAATCTTACTGATTTTAGCATGGTCGATTGAGTGTAGAAGATGCACAAATACAATGGATTTATATAATTAATGTGTAAGGAATGGGAAAAGAAATGGCAAACCAGTACTAACAGGTCTAAACATTGTGATAAATAATTTACACAAGATAGAGATCACTCAAAAGAAATGAATGGCGATGGGATCATAAGTCAGCTCAAATAATTGAGGTGAGGTTAATTATGATGATTATTTCTATCGATAGTGTGATGCCTAGATTTGATAATTTTGATTCCCTTGAATTTATATAAAAATACTTGGGTATATATTGGGACTTAAACTCTATTGTTAAAATTGGGTGGCTAAAATGGACAAGTATTGCTGTAATATTATGCGAGAAAAGAATATTATGAGGACTTGAAAGTTAAATTCTTTTAACTTACTATTATAGCTGCCTTGCCAAATGGAATCAAGTTGTGTAGAAAAGAAATCATTAAAACCAAGTCGAGCGGACTAGAATTAAAATAAAGCTAACACCGCATGTAGCACTTAATGGAATGAATTGAGGATATTTATGAGGCTAGGGTCCAACAATTTGGGATTAGGCTAACGATGATGATGATGAACACCATTGCTTTTGGTGTTTGCATATGCGACGAGCACCATTTTTTATAAAAAAGAAAGCAGTACTTATTTTTGTAAAAGCTACGGCGCCATAATCATTAATCCAATGGCATGGAATCAGATAAAACTCTCCTACACCAATCCCACAATTATCCCATCCTTTTTCTTCCCAAAACCCTGCCAAGGAGCAGTTGCTTAATAATGTCTCAGCAATATCCTGCTGGTACAATGTGAATGTTAAATCAAAATTACCTTTCTCACTTTTTTTTATTTACGTGTTCTTCATCAGGATTTGCTGCTGTGAACCCTGGATGTTGGCTGAAGTACATTTTTTACTCAAGAACCCTTGGATGCTCGCATGCAAAGTCCTCTATCTTTTCAATTCTAATTATTTAGATTTTATTTGGAACGGCTTTCTTACTGCTTCTTAAAACAGCTATTTTATATACAAATTTCAATTTTTGTATTAGAAAGTTATTTATAGAAGCAATAAGAAAGACACCCCAAACGAAGCCTTAGTTGTCTTATGTTTTAAGTTTGCTATTCTCATATTGCATCCTGAATTCAATATTGATTACCTTGAGCATCAATATCCACAGGTTTGACAAGGATCTGAAGTGGAGGACTGGTGTGGATTTAATCCCTGTTCCTTGTCGTAGCACTGACAACTTCAATATAAGCATTTCTGCTCTTGAAAGAGCTTATAATCAAGCAAAGAAACGAGGGGTTAAGGTTCGTGCCGTCCTTATCTCAAATCCTTCAAATCCTGTGGGAAATCTATTGAGAAGGGATGCACTTTATGACTTACTCGAATTCACTTCGGAGAAGAACATCCATTTGATTTCTGATGAGCTGTATCTTGGATCAGTCCATGGAGACAAAACGTTCATGAGTGTTGCAGAGATTCTAGACACAGAAGATTTTGACAAGTGCAGGGTTCATATAATATATAGGCTTTCGGAAAATCTCTCCCTTCCAGGTTTTCATGTAGGGGTCATCTACTCCTTAAATCACAATGTCGTGGCTGCTGCTGCAAAGTTCACAAGATACTCATCCATCTCCATACTTACCCAACGCGTGCTCGTCTTAATGTTATCAGATAAGCGGTTCATTTCGGAATTCCTTCAGCTAATTGGAACAACAGTTAAGAATATGCATCATTTGTTTGCCCACGGCTTGAAAAGTCTGTATGTTAACTGTGCTAATGGTAGTGAGGGACTTACATGTTGGGTGGATTTGAGCAAGTTTCTACGTTCATACAGTGAGAAAGGGGAGCTTGAAATGTGGGAGAAGCTACTGGATATAGCTAAGATTAATACAACACCGGGGTCATCTTGCCACTGCATTGAACCTGGATGGTTTCAGTTTTCTTTTAAATCTTTGTCAGAAAGTGATATTGATGTAGTTATGAAGAGGATTAGGAGAGTCATTGAAGGGCCTGAAGTACATAATTTATTTGATACTAAAAGCTAACTTGTGCAATCTAGTTGCAGGCCCAGCATTTGTTTATTACCCGCTTGGGTTTCACAAATCTGTGTCACAGATCTTTCGATGTGAAAAACAGCCACCTAAAATAATCAACATGTTGAGAGATGGTTTCTGTGCGTTGTATGTGAAACAGATCAATATATATACTGCACATGTTATGAAGCAATTTTGGGTTAGATGGACTGACCTCTTTGGTCTTCACAGAGCGATATTTCTCGTTATTGCCAAGCAATACCGAGCAAATACCGACCAATACCGAGCAAATACCGAGTTGTACCGAGTTTTTTAGAAAAACTCGGTACAACTCGGTATTGCTTGGTATTGGTCTTCACAGAGCGGTATTTCTCGTTATTGCCAAACAATACCTAGCAATACCGAGCAAATACCGAGTAATACCTCGCAATACGCAAACATAACATTCCCGGGTTCCGGTCCGGGTCAAGTCGTCGGGCCGCGTGGTAAAGAGTAAGAGCACGTGGCGACAGGTATTTCTCGTTATTGCCAAACAATACCTAGCAATACCGAGCAAATACCGAGTAATACCTCGCAATACGCAAACATAACATTCCCGGGTTCCGGTCCGGGTCAAGTCGTCGGGCCGCGTGGTAAAGAGTAAGAGCACGTGGCGACATGTTATTGGCGGTTGAATGTAGCTCTACATCCGGTCAGAGGACATAATAATTGCTCATGCAATGGGCCTACTTAGAGGAAAGCTGGTGCTTGTAACGTGCAACGGCTTTTTGTAAGCCTTAGGCTAGTTCGAAATGTTTTTAGTTGTAGATTATAGGCCGGCTTGGGTTACAATTTCCTTAAAAAATCTAATGGTTGGTGATGACTGCCACTAAAATAGAAGATCAGAATGAGTTTGACCTTAATTATGATTATTATTCCTTTCGGAAGATAAGTGGAGTTTGAAGGAGCTAGTCTTAGGTCAATGATAAGGTGTTTGATTTTTCAGTTGTTCGAGCAAATTAAGTATTAAATCATAATGAAGTAGAGGATAAAAGCTTAAATTAAAAAATGCAGAAATTTGAGTTTATATGCTTTATAATGCATAAAATTGATTTTTTTTTTGAAAAAATATCATTGAAATTTCATTTCATATTAAGGTATTTTATATTCATGAATTGCTTATTGAAGTCTGTTATGAAAAAAGAAAAATATTTTGAATTGAACTTTTAATAGAACTTTAGTTCAAATCTGATTTGAATCTTTGCTTGATGGAAGTATTGCCTAGTGAGCTTTGTCATATCAATATAGTGATGCTTTCTGAACTCCATCATGTAAACTCTTTTTCTCCTCACATGAAACATGTCCATCACAGGCGATCAACTCTCACATATTGCTTATCCCCTTGAAATAAACTCTATTATATATCATCGATTCTATCAATGCCTTCTCATAGCGGTCTATGCTGCCCCTTAGATCTTGTTGATGGGGAAGAGGATTTAGTAGGATTGGCAATCCTAGATGTATGCAAGAGAAAGTGAGAGGGAGTGGTTCATGAGTTAGGGCATGATTTTTAGAGAGGAGCCGAGGCATTATACGTGTTAGTTTGGTGGAGGTTTGATAGCTGCCCCTTTGGATATATAATATATATATGTGAAGCATAAGATGATTAATGAGAGCTTGAAAGAAGAAGAAGCATAAAGAACAAGAAGAGGAGGAAGAAGACG
Source organism: Dendrobium catenatum (assembly GCF_001605985.2). Classification (NCBI taxonomy): domain Eukaryota; kingdom Viridiplantae; phylum Streptophyta; class Magnoliopsida; order Asparagales; family Orchidaceae; genus Dendrobium; species Dendrobium catenatum. The sequence continues at coordinate 688,614 of NW_021319425.1, forward strand.
ATAACACGAAATAAAGGCAAACCGGAAAATATTATTATCATATCCAGATGAATACAAAGGCCACTATTATATAGAGGAATAAGTGGTGTAAGTGGTAAATACAATAACCGTAAATACAGATAGCTTTTGTATTCTAATATCGTCCCTCAAATTAAGCATTCGAAGATCGAAAGGTTAATTTGTTTCTGAGATCATTGAACCGAGCTATAGAGAACGGCCTTGTTAAGATATCTGCGATTTGATCTTTGGAGGAGATATGAACCAGCTTGATGTCGCCGGAGCTGATCTGTTGACGAATGAAATGATAGTCTATCTCGATGTGCTTTGTTCGCGCATGGAAGACCGGGTTCTTGGCTATTGTAATGGCGGAGGTGTTGTCGTAGTGAATTATCGTGGGTGCTGGCTGCGGAAGATGGAGCTCGGCAGCTAGTCAGCGGAGCCAAATGACCTCCGAGGTAGCCGCGGATAGTGGCCGGTATTCCGCTTCAGTTGAAGATTTGGCGACCGTAGCTTGCTTTTTCACTGTCCAAGATATGAGATTGGGACCAAGAAAGGTGCAAAATCCTGAAATGAATTTGCGGTCCGAGGAATCGGACGCCCAATCGGCGTCAGAGTAGGAGTGCAGCTCAAGTGATTCGAAGGTGATTGGTAAGCCGAATGAGAGAGTGTCGTTGATGTAGCTGAGGAGGCGTTTGAGTGCTTGGAAGTCTTGATCCGTCGGTTGTTGCATATGTTGGCATACGCGATTAATGGCAAAGGCGACGTCCGGCCGCTTGATCGAGAGATATTGGAGCGATCCGGCGAGGCGACGGTAAAGGGACAGATCGTGGAAGGGTTGAGTGGTCGACGTGGGCTTCTTGGATTCGGGTGCAATCGGTGTCGGAGCCGGCTTACAGTTTGCATATCCTGCATCTCGAAGAAGTTTTGTAGCATAGTGTCTTAAGATAGAAAATAACCAGTGGTGGATTGAAGTACCTGGATTCCAAGGAAGAGAGAAATGTTCCCTAGTTGTTTGAGGGAAAATTGTGACTGTAATTGTTGTAGAAGATTCTGAATTGCGACGGGATCGTTGCCTGTTACTAAGAAATCATCAACATATATGAGAATAAAAAGTTGCGTAGAAGTGGTGTCTAGTATAAGGAGCGACGGGTCGGCACGGCTGAAAGTGAACCCTTTGGATTGAAGGAAACTCGTAAGTTTTTGAAACCATTGCCTCGGGGCTTGCTTAAGTCCGTAAAGGGATTTGTGAAGTTTGCAAACCGCATTCGTATGTTGTTGATCAATGAAGTCGGGGGGTTGTCGCATGTAAATGTCATCCGGAAGATCACAGTGTAGGAACGCATTGGAGATGTCTAGTTGATACATAGGCCATTGCCGATGAAGATCAAGAGTTAAAAGGTGGCGGATAGTTGGCATCTTGGCGACGGGGCTGAAGGTCTCGATGTAGTTGATGCCAAATTT
>NW_021319425.1:690213-737378 GCF_001605985.2 Dendrobium catenatum
GAACCAACGTCCAAGTGGCTTGCTGAAGGAGGGCATGAAATTATGTGATCATAGCTTGCCGCCAATGGTCAGACTTCACGGCTTGGTTGTAAGTAGTAGGGGTGGATGGAGAGGTAGTGTGAGTCAAGAGGTTAAGAACTTGCTTGGGTTTGTGTATGCCCGATTTAGACCTTGTCTGCATGTGGTGAAGAGGACGTCTGGGAGAGGTAGTTGGCTGAGGGGGAATAGCGGGCTGCAGATCTGGGTTGGTGTCAGGGTGTATTGTATCTAAAGGAGGACACGGAGCATTAGCAGGAGCACTGTGTTGGAGGATTTGCGGATGAGGAAATTGAGCAGAGGGGTTTGATATGGCAGAGGTGGGTATGAGGAGAGGTGGAGGGATGTGAGCATTTGGAGAATGAGCGTTGGAGCAATCGGGAAGAGGTATGTGCTTGTAAGGAAATTGGTGTTCGTGAAAGACAACATGGAGAGACGTGTGTTTTTCCCGTTGATGGATTGTAACATTTATAGCCTTTGTGAAGAGGGAAGTAGCCTATGAAAACGCAAGCGTGAGATCGCGGTGAGAACTTGTCGGAGGCATACGTGCGAAGCCAGGGATAGCATAAGCAGCCGAACGTGCGTAGATGAGTGTAAATCGGAGGAGTACCGTGCAGACATTGAGCAGGAATTTTATTGGAGATGGCTTTGGAGGGAAGGATGTTAATGAGATGGTTAGCGGTGGAGGTTGCCTCTGCCCAAAATTTGTGCGGAATCCCAAATTCATTAAGTAATGCACGAGTAATATCAAGAAGGTGGTGATGCTTGCATTCAGATAATCTGTTTTGTTCCGGCGTGTGGGGGAAGGAAAGTTGTTGCAAGATACCGTTATCGTGCAGGAAGGATTTGAAGGCGTGGCTGGTGTACTCGCCTGCATCGTCGGAGCGAAGGATTTTAGGAGTGGTATTGTATTGGGTTCAAATCGTATTGCAGAGTTTTTAAAGGTAGTGAGAGCTTCTTGTTTGGTGTAGAGAAAGTAAATCCATGAAAAGCTAGTATAGTCGTCTATAAAAATGATATAGTAGCGATATCCGTCGAGAGAGGTTAAAGACGCTGGACCCCATATATCTGTGTGAACTAAATCAAATGGCGTAGTGGTAACAGAGGTGCTTTTATTAAAGAAAATTTTGTAGCTTTTAGCCTTATTACAAGAATCACAGAAAACCATTTGTTTTACAAGGGCTAAATTCCGGAAACTGCCTCGCAAGAATGGAGAACGTTTCTTGGTTGGGATGTCCTAGTCGCGAGTGCCAGGGGGTAGAGGATTTGGTGGTGGTCGTAAGAGCGGCGTGATGACCGTCCGGTGGGAAGCTGAATCTGTAAAGACTGTTATGTAGTCGACCAAGAAGTAGCGGATGCTGGTCCCGAAGATCCTTCATGATAAACCCATTAGCATCGAAAGTAATTGATACAGAATTATCTTTAGTAAGTTTAGAAACTGAGAGAATATTGTGAGTGAGCGAAGGTATGTGAAGAAGATTGTGAAGACGAAGCTTACGAGTCGTGTCCGAAAGAGGAAGAAGACCCTGACCAGTGTTGTGTATGGGAAGCGTTGAGCCGTTAGCAATTGAAACATTGTCCGAACCTTGATAGGCAGTCGGGTAAGAGAGATGAGCGATATCCGGAGTTAGATGAGTAGAGGCGCCTGTGTCAAGAACCCAATCTTGGCTAGCAGCGGTGTTCGGAGTAGCAAAAAGAGCTCTAGGCGATTGAGTATCCGTCGGTGCGTATTTCGGATTGCTCCGGTGCCAACAGTTCAATGCGACATGACCGATTTTGCCACAGATTTGGCACGTAGGTTTTGCCGAATTCGGAGGAGTTGGAAGGTTGTGGGTGTACGTCGGGGTGGCAGTAGAGTTCTGCGGGTTCTTGGATTTGCCGTTGCGCTTGGCGTTGTAGTTGTGGCTGCGAGAATTGTTGGAGGATGCGGCATATAAGGCGGAGGCGGAAGTGTGTTCTTGATTTAATTCGTGTTGCAAATGAATTTCTTCATTGCAGAGCATGGAGTAGAACGTATCGAGATCGATTGGTAGAAGGGAGTTTCGAATCATAGACTTGAAAGAATTGAAATTAGGGGGAAGGCCGTTCAAGGTATGAAGCATTATATCTTCCGGATCGATTTGTGATCCGGATGCGGTGATGTTATCCATTATGGATTTGATGCGGGTGAGGTACTGCTGCATAGGTTGATCCTTCATCTGAACACGGTACAACTCGTTCTTGAGTTGCATTACCCGGGACCGACTGGTAGGCTGAAGTCGGCGTTCAAGGACGGTCCACGCGTCGCTGGCGATGGTGGACGTGATGATGTATGGCAGAATCAGTTGTGAGACCGTGGAAAAGAGCGCCGAGAGAAGATTGCTGTCTACTAAAAGCCATTGAGCATGCTCAACGGACATTGGATCGGCGGGAGGTTTCAAGGCGCCAGTGAGATGGCCGGCGTAGCCATTTGCCGTGAATTGCTGGGGTAGTTGAACGCGCCAAATTGGGTAATTCTCCGTTGTCAGAGGTTGAGGAGCTAAGTTTTTGATATTGGAAACCAGAAATTTAAGAGGCTGTGGTATGTGGTTGGCCATGGTGGTGGTTTAATCGGAGGGGGAGGAAGGAGGAAGAATATTCATCGATTCTTGATCTCCCATAGGGGCTTCTGATACCATGAGAGTTTGAAAGAAGAAGAAGCATAAAGAACAAGAAGAGGAGGAAGAAGATGATAACAGGAAATAAAGGCAAACCGGAAAATATTATTATCATATCCAGATGAATACAAAGGCCACTATTATATAGAGTAATAAGTGGCGTAAGTGGTAAATACAATAACCGTAAATACAGATAGCTTTTATATTCTAATAATTAAGGATATGAACAAATATGAGTCGTTATTGACTCATTTTCTTGTTGTCAAGAGTCGAGCCAAATTCGAAGCAACATCAACAATTACTTATAAATTTGCCTCCTGAAAATTAAGGTTGGTTTTGCCCCTAATTGTGGTGGCTTGATGGAAAAGATTGCCTGTAAACTCTAAATGCATCTAATGTGTTCATTTCACTGTTAATGAAGTATGATGATCAATTATAAAATTTAGGTGATAAATATATAAATTTAAATATTTTGAATGCTATTTATATTTTGGGTGCTATTTTTTTCCATGTGTTCCGTCGTCCGTGTTGAATCCCCTTGAATTTACATTTGTAATTACCAGACCTAGCGACTCCACTGAAACTGAAGCATGTTAGCGGCGGCGGCCGCTACGGCGTTGAGCCCATTTGTTATGTTTTCCGGCAAAAAATTTCGCTCTTATCCTGGCTTATCGGTTTCGTCTTCTCCTATACGTCACTCTCTTCGTGGCTCGTCTTCTTCTACGAGCTCATCGCCGGAGCTACAGAGAAGGAAAGGGCTGACCTCTGTGGCTCTAATAACGAGCGGTGCATGCCTTGCCCTAGCCGCAGCTGCGTGCGCATTTCCCTCCGCAGCATGCGCAGCCCTGCCGACGCTTAAAGAGCCCCAGAACGCTCTCTCCCTGCCGACTTGGGCCATTCATGTGTCCAGCGTCATCGAGTGGTGGGTAGAGTTTGAACCATCTTTAAGAATTTTTCCTCCTTCAGATTTAATTTTCTCTCTCATGCTACTTTTTTTTAATGAAATTGTGGGTTGCCCCACTAACTCTCTCATGCTACCTTTCTAAGAGGTTTATTTTTTTTAGTATTTGTTTGATCTGGTTAATTTGTTGGGTTTTGCTGTGAAGGATTACAGCCATGGCTTTAGTTTGGGAATACGGGGAAAAGTCGGGGTTTTCGGCTTGGAAAGGACTTTCCTGGGGAATGGTAAGTGACAACTGGAATCTCCATCTTCAGTGAATGTTTTATTCTGCTGAGATGGTCTGCAGGGGAAAAAATGGCTTTGTATGTTCTGACTAAATTTATTTTAGAATGTAAGACAGCAAGGCAATTCCTTATGTTTTGTAAGATATTAGTTTTTTCCTTGCAGACAAAATTATTATAACTATCTTGATAGTTATTTTATAGTGAGGGAGTGAGGGATGCCTTTTAGCTTGATGAAAATGCCTCGCGCAAAAAAAAAAAGGAAAAGTTTTACATCTTCAACTAAATTTAGCAAAGATTATACTGAACTATGTTTTCTCAGTTAACCCATCATGTTTATGTTAATTTATCTTGCCCTTTAGAACTTTGGAATTTCTTATCCACATTTTTAGGTCTACTTGGAGAGTTGTGTATTAATTTTTAAATCTTATATTCACTTCTTTCTTCCTGGGACATCTATTTGATATACCTTGGGTAGGAAATGTGCCTATCAAATAGTTCAACAAAATTTCAAAATAATTTGTAGACATAAGGTTATATGAATAGAAGTTGTTCAAAATGATTTGCAAATAATAGATTTAAGAGTTCATGCAACACTTAATTGGAACAAATATAAAATGAGAATTCATAATATTGGCCCCAAATAGTTGGGATAAGGCTAATGATGATGATAATATCATCATTATTGTTTTCTCAAGTAACTCCTATTTCTGATGTTCCTTAATTTGCAATTGAAGCTTCTTGTGAAAACGGAAGAGATTGTTTGTTTTACTATAGGCTTATGTATAGTTGTGTGTTAGATTATTCGCAATAGTAGAGATAATTTAGCATCTTAGGGCGCACACCCACATTTAAGTTAAAACAATACATATATAAGATACGAGATTCTTATGTAAAAAGTTTAGGAAGGGGAAAAATCATGGGATCTAGCTTGGTTAAAACAATTCCAATCTTAAAAGTAAAGGACTACTAGGTGCACCCTTCCCAATAACTAGAGAAGGTTTAATAAAATGTAATAAATTTGAAATGTAGGATCAATTAGAGTTTTAAAAATAAATACAATTAAATCTACTAATTTAGTAATTTTTTTACTAATTTAATATTTTTAATTTTAACAGTATACATTAGACAAATTATAATTAGAATAATTAACTTAGAAGAAAAAAAAAATGACTAAGCCTAAAAAAAAAAAAAAAAGCCTTTGCCTACCCTTCCCATGCAGTTCCCGCCTAAGCCTCCAATCATAAGAAAAAAAAAAGCCTTTTAGTCCCACACCGTGAAAGAGAAAAATAATTTGCTTTATATAATAAGACCTTTTGAAAAGGTTAGTAATTCTGTTGTATTCTGATCCGTGGCTGTGAATATACTGCTTGTACTAAGTATTTTATTATATAATAAAATAATTTTGATTTAATAGATAATTAGTGCTCGAGGCACGTGCCCCCATGCTGCATCCCCGCCCCTACCTCCGCCGTCGATCAAGATGCTGCACAGCTGCCGTCGATCAAGAAGCCGACGCGAAAACGGTTATGAGAAATCGGAGCCGGTTTTCCGGTTCAACAGTCGAACCGGCGGTTCGAACGGTCCGACGCGAAAACGGTTCTCAGGCGAACCGAAATCGGCCAGGCAGCCGGTTCGCGGTTCAACCGGTTGAACCGGCCGGTCCGGTCCGGTTTTAAAAGCCTTGGTTATTCCCTTTGTAGGAGAAGAGAATGTTCAATTGAGGAGATGTGTTTTGAATGTCGAACGTCAGATGCTGATTGCCATTGAATGATGATCAATGATAAATATATGAATTCGGGTAATGATGGATGGTCGACTTGGTCATTCCTTTTATATGAAGGAAGACTTTATGATAGGAAGACAAGCATCATGCAATAACAAATATTCTATGTTGGATATCAAGCGATGATGGATGGTTGACTACATATTTATCTTTATAGGAGGGGAGATTGGGCAACTAGGATGGCAATCATCAAACATTGGTCATTGGTAGGCTTTCAAAAATGATTGACATGTTATGTCATAAGTGGGGAGATGATGGGAATTAACTTAGTTGTTCTCTTGAGTCTTGACAAGTAGGGCGATTGGGAAGATGAGCGTTAAACATCGGTGGCTAACATACATCATTTCTTTCAAGTGTTTAATGACAGTAGACAAGAAACTTTTGAAGTTGAACGACATTGAGCGATCATGTTATTCATTTTCTTGCTAGAAGGGGTGATCATACAATTTAAAGTATGGATATCGGTGGTTGACAGGTGCTGAACATGGGTTGTTGGAAGGTGTCGTGTGACAATCAATTGGGAATGTCATATGTTAGGAGATGATGAGGAATCAACTTGGTTGCTCTCTTGATTAGGGGGGAGATTGGGCAACCAAGAAGATAAGTGTCATATATTGATCATAAGTTGTTAGTAGGTATCTCAACCGACGATTAACAGTGAATTTCAGAAGTGGGGTGATGGTGGGTAGAATGCTTGGTCGTTCCTTTGATAGTAAGGGAGACCAGATGATATAAACAATGGCCATCGAACATCAATAACTGATGAACATCATTCGTTGGCAGGCTTTAAGCAATGATTGATATGTTATGTAGGAAGTTTGATAATGGTGTGCGGTCGATTTGGCCGTTCTCCTAATAAAAAGGGATATTGCATAACTAAAAAGTCAGATGTCAGACATTAGTGGTAGATAGACTTCCATGATTGATGGAATAATGTTGAATTTCAGTGGCTAACAGATGAATTTCAGATATTGGATGCAAGTCATTAGTAGGCATCAAGCTATATGATTGACATACTATGTTGGATGTCAGGTGACGGTGGGTGGTCGACCTAGTTCTCTCTTAATAAGAAGGAATAATGGGTGGCCTGGAAGAAGAACTTTGAACATTAGTGATTGATAGATGCCAGTTGTTGGTATATTTTAATAGAAGATGGGTTGTCGACTTCACATTCTTCTGATGGGGGGGGGATCAACAATCAAGAATATAAGTGTTGGATGTTAGTGATTGGCGGGCAGGGATGTCAGTGATTGACGGGTGTGGGATGTCAACGACTAACTAGCTTCATATGTTCGTGATTGATGACATTTCAAGCATCAATAGTTGGCAAATGTTGGATGATAGCCGATTGTGAATATCAGAAGTAGTTGATGGTGGGCAGTAGCTTAATTGTTCTCTTAATATGAGGAGAGACTTAATGGCCAGAAAGATGAGTGTTGGATGTCATTGGTTGTGAGTGTTAGATTTTAGTTGTTGGCATGCATTGGATGATGCTGGATTGTTTATGTCTAAAGTTGGGCAACAATTGACCTTCAACTTATCATTCTCCTGATAGGATAGGAGATTAAGCAATTGGAAGATGAGTATAAAAAATATTTGATTGATTTACTTCGAATGTTGGCCTTTAACATACATGTGTTGATGATGAACTTGTTATCTTAGAAGACGGGTGATGGTGGGCGACTCAACCATTCTCTTGATATGATAAGAGATTAGGTGATTTACGTCAGGTTTTGGTGGTTGGCTCCTAATAAAAGGGGAGAATGGACAACTAGAAAGTCATGCATCAAGTATTGGTCCTTGATAGGCATTTGATGACATTTGAAATGGAATGTTAGAAGTCAAAGAAAATGATTGTTTTTTCATCAGCACGCACGGCGATACTGAGCGATTGACTTGTTCATTGTCTTAATAGTATGGAAGATTAAATAACTAGAAAAACATGTATTAGATATTACGGGTTGACGAACATTGCATGTTGGTCATTGGCATGCATCAAAAGATGTTTGATGGGTTATGCTAGAAGTTGGGTGATGCTTGCCAATTATGAAAATAGTCTATTTGCAATGCAAAGATAAGGTTGCTTGCAAAAATCTATCCCTAGACCCCGCATTGATGGAAGCCTTATATACAAGGTAAATTGTTTTTTGTGGTCTTCATAGTTATATGGAGTTTTTCCATTTGTATGAGATTGCATTTTAATTGTGCATTTGGTGCTAAGTCTTTCTAACTTATTGTCTTCTGACATGCACTTTAATATGATTAAGAATGTTTTTATCATGCAGGTTCCACTTCTTGGTGGAGCTATGTGTGCATGCACATGGCATTTCTTCTATAACTCTGAGTCGCTTGAGGTGATATGAACTTTTACCTAATTGTATGGCTTATTTTGTTCTCGAATGTTAGATAGGTAGACTTAGTGAGGAGCCTGCTTTATAGCTTCAAGTCCATTCATTTAGTTTTTCTATCTTTTGGAAGAAGAATTATTTGCGGAGAATCTAGTAGCTTTATTTTGTTCAATTTTTATTGTTTTAAATAAATTTTTATTTGCAGTGCGAAACGGGTTTATACATGAAAATGTCGGAGTAACTCCAGTTGCATATAAGATTAGAGAGAGAGTCGCCTTAGATGATTTGGTCACAGAAAACATTGGCCTTTTGATGACCGAGTTAGGAGATTAGATGTATTAGATTTGACCTATGTTAAGAAATGTAGAGGTAGAACTAAAAAGACTTGGTTAGAAAATATTAGAAATGACCCTTTTATTAGATTTAAATGATAATTTGACTCTTAACAAAACACAATGGAGAAAAAATATTCATATAGCCGACCTCATGTAGTGGGATAAAGGCTTGATGTTGATGTTGTTGTTGTTCACATTTACAAAAGGAAAAATAAAAAAAACATAAAGATAAACATAAGGGAGTACGAGACTAATTAAGAATAAGAGAAGTCCAAAGGATCCAACAAAATGCTTCTCATTAAGAATACAATTAATAGTAGATGTTTTCATCGCTTTAGCATTATAAATTTACAAATAAGCAACGTTATGATGTTAAAACTTAAAGATATTCTTTTTTTTTTTTTCGGTCAGAAAACACCTAGCATTTGTTTTATTTCAAATAGTAAAGGCGGAATAAAAATATGATGTATCCTAAAGTTCTTTGAGTTCTATCTTGATATGAACATATATTCATGAAGAAAAAGCTGCATCCAAATTATCTATAGATGTGTTTTTGCTGAAAAGAGAATAAAACCTCCCCAAATATTTGACTTAGAATTGCAACCAAAGAAGATATGGAATTCATCCTCTATTTTATCTTCACACCTGGCATAATTAGCATTATTTATAATATCCTTATCCATTAAGGAGATATTGCTAGGAATTGTCCTCATAAAAACAAACCAAAAAAGTGTTGAGATTTTGAGAGTAGTTGGATTCCAGATCCATGCGATTGAAGCCGATGCAGGATGTCCTGATTAAGGTCCAATTTAAGTTGTTTGGTAATCGATAAAAATAATTTCCTTCTATCCCGAAGGTGAAAAGAAATGAACTTTTTCTAGAACCCATGCCCACCTTTGGTTAAAGAAAAAAAAGGGTCTTAGTAATATCACTAGTTCTGTCTGAGGGGAAAAGCTCATAATTGATAAGCAATAATAGAAATATTGATCCAATTATTTTTCCAGAAGATGCTTGTATCATTGGGAACTTTCGAATTACCATTTAGATAAAAAATTGTGAAGCAACTTGTTAGGAAGTAATAATGTAGAATAGAGAAATGTCCCACTGAAAATAGAAATTTAACAACTCACAAAGTAGATTTTGAGAAGGTATTAGAGGAATAATAAAGGAAATCACTCTTAATTGGATAGTAGATGAAAGAAACAAGCAAGATCCGGCTCTCCCAATCCCTAGCCGATGGCTAGAGCACAAGCCAACTAAGAGATAGCAAATTTCAGCCAAATTCAAAATGCCTTAACCCTAGGAAAACATACTACTTAATGCATACAATCCAAAATAAAATATCTAAACAACTCCTACTTTGAATATACCTCCCTCCCCCTAAATCCCTCTAAAATTCTTCCTAATGGGCGCTGCTGGGCCCCATGGTTTGGGCGGCAATAGGAGGGAGCAGAATTTTGTTCCGTGTCACCTTATGTAGACACGGGCCGGTCAAATGAACGATCTAACAATACCTCCCTCCTAAAGATCCACCTTGTCCTCAAGGTGGAATGATGAAAATTTATGCTTCACCTTCTTGTAAGTTTCCTAAGTGGTGTCATAATCGGGTAGGTTCTTCCATTTGATCAACAATTCCTTGATCCATTCTTCTCCCTATCGCACCCCCTTAATTCCAGTGGTTCTACCACCATTTTTAAATCCTCCGTCAAGGTCACTGATAACTTTGAACTAACTGCATGCTCCCCAATAGTTCTCCTCAACTGGGAGACGTGGAACACTTGGTGTATGGTAGCGGACGGGGGTAACCTCAATTGGTAAGCCACAACTCCGATCCTCTCTAATATCTCGTAAGGGCCAAAGTATTTTGGTGTTAGCTTTTCATTCATATTGTTCGTTACTATCCTTTGTCTGTAAGGATGGAACTTCAAGAATACTCTATTCCCAACTGCGAATTGGAAGTCCTTCATGTGCCAATCGATATGTTTCTTCATAATTTGCTAGACCCTTAGCAGGTGCCTTTTTAATTCATCCATCACTCTATCTCTTTCATCCAAATACTGCTCTACTGAAGAGACTGACGTGCTACTCTGCCCAAAATGCACCAAGTGTGGGGGGTCTCATTCGTACAACACTTTGAAATGAGTTATCTGGGAGGCCGAGCGGTATGACGTGTTGTACCAGTGCTCCGCCCATGCTAGCCACTTGCCCCACAGCCAAGGTTTCTTTGAAGAAAAGCATCGTAGGTAAGTTTTCAAGCTCCTATTTACCACCTGTGTTTGCCCGTTTGTCTGAGATTGGTAAGTGGTGCTCCTCTTTAGCATTGTTCCCTGCAGCCTGAATAATTCTCTCCAAAAATGACTAAGGAACACCTTATCTCAGTCCGAGACTATCGACTCCGGTATCCCATGCAACCTGAATACCTCTCTGATGATGTTGCTGCCACTGTAACTACCGTGTAAGGGTGCTGTAAGGGAATGCAATGAGTATATATACTTTCTCAATCTGTCAACCGCCACTAAAATCATCGTAAACCCCTCAGATCGGGGTAGTTCATCTATGAAGCCCATGGTGACCTCCCACACTCGGTCTGGAAGAGCCAGGGGTTGAAATAGTTCCCCTGGCGCCATAGCCATTTACTTGTTTCTCTGGCATACCTCTCACCTAGCCACCATCTCCTCCACATCCTTGTGTATCTCCTTCCAATACAATTCAGCTACCAACCTTCTGTATGTCTTCTGCACAGTGGAATGACCTTCAACAGCGCTCCCATGGAATTTATGCAGTAGGTGGGGAATATGAACCGAGGTCCATGGCATCACAAATCTCCCTTGGTATAGAAGTATCCCTCCCTCTACAGAATAACCTGGATGGTTGCTCTCATCTTTTAGTAGATCCATCATAATCTTCCCCAGCTCCACGGCCTATACACTTTCTTCTTTGATAAATCTCCAATCTACCATCAATAATACCGAAATGGCCTTCTTCTAGAGTTCCCCCATACATCTAGATAAATCATTAGCCGCCTTGTTCTCTTATCCAGGCCTGTATTGGATCTCAAAGTCATAACCCAACAGCTTGGACAACCATCTTTGATGCTCCTTAGTCACCATCCTCTGCTCTAACAAGTATTTCAAGCTCCTCTGATCTGTCATGATGATGAAATACATGCCCAATAAGTAAGGTCGCCACTTCTGGATTGCTAAAGTGATGGCTATCAACTCTCTCTCATAGACTAACTTCTTTGGTTGTCAATACTTGGCTGAAATAGGTTATGAGTTTGTGATTCTGCATAAGTATTGCCCCCCTCCCCCCAATTTGTATCTTGAGGCATCAATCTCTATTGCAAAAATCTACTTGAAATCTTGTAGGGCCAACACTGATACTATGGTTATGGTTTGCTTCAATCTCTCAAAGGCTCGGGTAACTGCCTCTTACCCACAAGAAACTATCCTTCTTCAACTGCTCCGTTAGTGGGCAAACTATGGAGCTGTATCCTCTCACAAATCTTCTGTAATATCTCGTCAACCTTAGGAAACCTCTCAGCTCTCTCAGGTTCCTAGGTATAGGCCATTTTTGCATTGCCTCAATCTTGGCCTGATCGATGATTGCTACCTCCTGAGATATCACATGGCCCAAGTACTCCACACTGGCCTTTGCAAAATAACACTTCTTCAGGTTGGCCTTTAGCTGTTGGTCCTATAAAACTCTAAGAATACCCTCAATTGCTCCAAATGCTCCTCCTCTGTTCTGTTGTACACTAGAATGTCATAAAAGAAAATCAGTACAAACTTTCGTAGGTATGGTTTGAATACCCTGTTCATAAGGGACTTGAAAGTGGTAGGGGCATTGGTGAGGCCAAATGACATCACTAAGAATTTGTAGTGTCCCTTGTGTGTCCTGAATGCAGTCTTCTGGACATCCTCCTCTCTCATCCTAATCTGATTGTAGCCCGACTTAAGATCCATCTTAGTGAACGCTACTCCACCACATAGCTCATCTAGTAGCTCATTGATCACCAAAATAGGGAACTTGTTCGGCATAGTCTCCTTATTCAAGATCTGGTAATCCATACAAAATCTCTTGCTCCCATCCTTCTTCTTGACCAATAAGACTGGGCTTAAAAAAGGGCTTACACTTGGCCTGAGGATCTCCGCCTTCAACGTCTCTTGGATCATCTTCTCAATCTCATCCTTCTGAATTTGGGGGTAGCGATAAAGTCGAGCACAAATCGGTGACATCCTTTACCTCAAGGTGATGCTGTGCTTCTGCTCCCTCGGTGGTGGTAAGCCTTGAGGCGGCTGAAAAATCTCACTAAACTGCTGTATGAGTGGTTGTACTAAAAGATGAATGTCCCCCTTCCTCTAGTCTGCTCCCTTTTAAGCTCTGTAGTTCCACTAGAAATCCTCCCCACACCTCCTTTATGGCCCTGACTATGGTTTTGAGAGACACCATGGCCTTGGACAACCTTGCATCTCCCTGGATCACCACCCTTCGTCCCCCCACTACTAGCTCCATCTTCAGTGCTTCCCAATTGACCTGGTATCTCCCAAGGTCTGCAGCCACTTCATCCCCAGGATAACATTAGTGCTCCCTAACTCCAATAGGAGAAAATTCTCCCTCACCTAAACCCCCTGTATAATTAGCACAACTCCCCTACGCACTCCTCTACCCATCTCCACATTCCCAGTGCTCATCATCGCCCCATATCCCCCGATGTTCACCAATCTCACCCCCAAGTGGTCAATGATCTGGTTGGAGATAAAATTGTGGTTAGCCCCACTGTCGATCAGTACCATCACCTCTTTGTCTGCTATTTTTCCTTTCATTTTCATGGGGTGATTTTGGGTGAACCCCCACTGGGTTTAAGGAGACTTCGACCATGTTAAGATGCAATTTTTCTTCCTCTACCACTGTCACGCTCGCACCTCCCTTCTTAGCTTCCTCGTCATCACAGACAGTGAGAACCTAAAGAGTTTAGTTTTTACACTTGTGCCTTGGCGTGTATCTCTCATCACATCTAAAGCACAATCCCTTTGGCCGTTTCTCCTGTAGATCCTTTTCAGTGACCCCCTGAATCTCCCTCCTCCTATAGGTCTCTCCTTTAGGACCTCACGAAGGCTTCTCGGTGTTGGTCCCTTGGGAGCTAAGAAAGTGGTGGTCATCCTGTACGAGCCTTTTGAACTATTGCCTCTAGCCCCTCTCTCCAGGTATTTTTGGTCCTCCATTAGCTGCGCTAGCTCCATAGCCTCTTTTAAGTCACGCGGCCTCATCACACTAACAGTTACCCGCATCTCAGGCTTGAGCCCCTTCATAAAGTTTCCCTCCAGCACAATCTTTGACAGCCAGTCCAGTCGGCTAGCTAGGTACTCAAACCTGTCATGGTATTCAACCACAAAACCCTCCTGCATTAGAGCGAAGAACTGCTCATAGAAGTCACCTCCCCTCCCCTATTGGTTCGAAAATGTTCTAATAAGCGGTCTTGAACTCCCTCCAACTACGAATGGGCCCCTCTGGACTGGTACCTGGCTAATGCCTTCCCCTCCAAACACAGGCCACCTGCCATCAATCTCTTCTCCTTTATCAATCCGTTGATGGCGAAATAACTATCTACCTTGTAGATCACTCATGAGAAAGATAGGCATCTTCAACTTTCTTATCCTCGGATCACCTCCGTTTTCCTTGAATCCCCCATGGCCTCCCATTCCTAGAAAGGGAGGTGCTCTCCAAGTGTTCTGATCTTCTCTTATGCTCCTCGTACCCGAATCCTTCAAAATCCCTTCTCCTATCAAAATCAGCACCCCTGCGCTCATACTCACACCTCTTCTTGCAAAATCAACACCCTTTCGCTCATACTCAATACTCATCTCCTCCCTAGAAATAGGCTCTAAAGGAGGCATCCCATCTTCTCCCTCCAAAATCTCCACCTCTATATTTTCCCTTCCCCTAACCGGATTAGGGTTTCCTCCACTTTCTTGGCTGGCGGTGGCCTCCTTCGTCTCTGATGTCGTTGTTTAAGGTTTGGCTTTGAGTAACTTCTTTTGCATGTCTTCCACGACGGCGAACCTTCCATCCATCTTTTGATGGACGGATGCAAATTAGTTTTGAAATCTTTTCCACAAAATCTGATTTCAATTGACCTATTTCCCCTTCCAACACTTCTCCTTTCCTTCCGGCCATTGGTACCCTAGATCAATGAGCTTAGATACCAATTTGTTTGGAAATTATAATGTAGAATAGAGAAATATACCACTGAAAACAGAAATTCAGCAACTCACCATGTAGATTTTGAGAAGGTAGTAGAAGAATAACAAATAAAAGCACTCTTAATTGAATAGTAGATGAAAGAAACAATCAAGGTACAATAGATCTTTAATTCGAGAGGAAGATCCGGCTCTCCCAATCCCTAGCCAACGGCTACAGCCCAAGCTAACTAAGAGAGATATCAAATTTCAGCCAAATTCAAGATGTCCTAAACCCTAGAAAAACATACTACTTAATGCATACAATCCAAAAGGAAATCTCTAAGCAACTCTTACTTTTAATTTTCCCTCCTAAATCCGTTCAAAATTCTTCTTAATGGGTGCTACTGAGCCCCACAGTTTTGGTGGCAACAAGAGGGAGGCGAAACTTTCAAAGTTTTGGCTCGTGTAGACACGGGCCCGGTCCATTGTCGACCGGTCTAACACAACTTTACAGGCAACTTAAATAAAGTTGGAACAACGATTTATATTGTATTATATCAGAAATTCAAAGGAGCATGGTTGTTAAAATATTGCAAGTGAATAATAAATCTAGCGATAGTCCATTGTTAGGAGTGCTGGACTTCCATTTACCAATGAGGGACAAATTCATTATGCTCAGGCTTTGATGCCAAGACCACTTTTATCTTTTTGTTTGCAAGTATTCTTTACATGATGAGGTTAGGATCACTGCTTTCATCGCTGCCCCTCCAATTATTTTTATTCTCTAAATCCATCAATTTTCTAAAACAGCGGTGGTATCCAAAAGAAGAGAACTTGTAGAGTGGGATAGAAATGCATACATGCTTTTATATATATAGTTTCCTTAATGGCATTAGCATACATGTATTAAGGGATAATAGATAAATTATAAAGGACAGAAATACATTACCATGCATGTATATACTATATAGATCCCTTCAGATGTATTTCAGTAGTTGTTTCTGCAAGAATATATCTCTCACTAGAGGAACTTAATATTGCAAAATTGATTTGAATATGTTTAATATATGCTCATGCAAGTGCATGCTTTTTCCTTTTTTGTAGATTTTGGTGGCTGCACAAGGTGCATTAACAGTTGTTGGTAATATGACCATGTGTATTGCTGCATTTCGTATATTTAAAGCAGACCAGGGAAGCTCTAATAACTCTTGACTATTGCTCATTGAATTGCTAGTTTTTCTCTCTGCCCAAAGTACAATTGGTTTTAAATTTTTGGTATGCTATCCCATCCTTCAAGGTGTTCGTAATGATTTTTAATCTCATTCAAATCTTATTGTACTTTTGTGAGGAATGTTTATGTGGCTGTGACCTCATTACTTATTGCTAGCTTCTGTTCCTTCCCAAGGTACAATTAGATTTAAGTTATTAGCTTGGAATTGTCCGAGAAGAATTGCAAATGGAGTAAACATATTATATTTTACTTAAAAGAATAAATGAAAAAGAAGGGTTCATATAGTCAATCCTTGATGATAAGGATTAATTTCTTACAAAGATAGTATGTGGCTGTAAGAAGAAAGCTGACGGATCAAATCTTTGTAACTAAGCCCCATAAGTATTTGAAGTAGAAGCTATATTTGAAGTGAGGCAAATTGATTACCTTCAATCTGTCCACTATTGTATTATGAAATGATACCCAGGCGATCAACAAGTGCCAGCTTGGATTTTTCTTCATGCCATGAATATGGTTGTACTAGTTTCATTTTTCCTTTGAGATATGGCATGCTTCTTTGACAAATTGGATTTGCTGTGAGTTTACAATGCTAATTGGAATGCAATTTTCAGACTGAAGCTATTGATTTTGGGCATGACAAATAAGCTATATGTAATATATGAACTTTTGAACTTGTGGTTATAAAAATAATAGTCTTGCATGCTGAAGATTGTCTTTATCCGACTTGCTCAATCAATTTCTTGCAGTCAACAAAGAATAAGGCCAGTTCAATATTCTCTTGTGAGATTCTGAAAAAACAAGTGAAAGCTTGAGCTTGAATTTACACTGTAAAAAATGGCCCCAATTTTGAGAGCTAGGATGGTTTATAAATGTAAGTATTAGTTTGGTGGAGATGCCAATTAGAAGAAAGAGGCATTGACAGAAAACTGTAGTTGTAGTTTTGATCATTGGAACCTTTAGGCATCTGAGATTATTTAAGAATTTGCATGTTTTTATGGGCTGGAGCCATCTCATACCGCTCTTGAAAGATGTGTGTCGAGTGGTGTAAGTTCAATATACCCTTGGCTAGAGGGAAACAAGGACAAAGTGCCACTTTAGGATTGAGATTTGAGCAGGCGCAAAAAAAATTGATCTTTTTCTTAGTAAATATAAGAGCTCCCATCACAAAAGTTGTAGGAATGGAGTTCCCATCTAGAAGTCTCCCAATAGTTCTATGACATGCTATGTTACCAGATATAATGGAAGCTACCATTGTTAAAATTTTGTGTTTGGAGCTTCTTAAAGGTAGTGTTTTCTTCTCTCTTTTTTTTATTTAAAAAATTTCCTTTGAGTATGTTCTGATGCACTGACATTATGGTGCACATCAAAATGATGGCAATTATAATTATGAAGTTTGTATGATGAGGGTGCATTAGTTCATATAGGTTGAAGCTCTTATGTTGGAGCATGAGTCATTGCTATTTTAACCCCACTTGTACCAATTGAAAATTGCAAAATAAGAAATGGGTGATTGAGGTTGGTCATTTGTTAGCTATTATTATTGTTGATCACTAGAAGATGATTGTTGGTCAGCATCTGACTGATGGTAGCTGTGTGTTTCGAGGTAGGGAGACCTATTTTAATCTACAGGTTTCTATGCATGTCGAGGTAAGGCAACCCTCCCTCTTGGTTTACGAAGCTCATATAGTAAACAATTCTCTTGGCAATCATTATATACTTTTGAAGAGGGAAGCTATTCTTGAATTTTAGGATTTAAAACTTAAAAAAAAAAATGACAATTCACAAGTACTGCATCAGAAATCATTGATGCTATGGGCTGAGGAGGCAATGAAGATGCAAACAATCGAATGATTCTTTTATGTTTGACAAAACTTATTGGTTGAGGAGGTGCATATGCTTGCCACAATAGGAATTATATAAGGTTTGCATGCAATTTATAGTGCTAGCGATTTAGCAAGGCACCCATGGGTAGGATTAGAGGTGTCAATATTTGACACGACCCGAAAACCCGACTCAAATCCGACATGAAAATTTCGGGTTCGGGTCAACCCGAACCCGAAACGGGTAGGGTTCGGGTCCTGATTTTCAACTCGTTTTGAATTTTTGGTCGGGTTCGGGTTGACTCGGAAACAAGAAAATGACCCGGGTTTGGCCCTAAAAACTGAAAGGTACCTTCACAGCCAGTGAACTCCAATCATTGTTTCCAATCAAAATGTTGTAACTTCCGATCCGATCGGAACTTTGGAATTGAATGTTGTCCAAGGAGCGAAGTTGAACAACAATGAAGGAGTCGTTGAGGCGGCTACTCCTTCACAGCGAGCGAACTCCCGTCGTTGCTTCCGATCAAAATGTTGTAACTTCCGATCCAACCGGAAGTGAATGTCGTCCAAGGGGTGAAGTCGAACATGAACGAAGGGACTGATGGCGAGGTGACAACTCCTTCACATCGAGCGAACTCTCGTCGTTGCTTCCGATCAAAATGTTGTAACTTCCGAATTCCGATATGACTAGTAGGGAACTTCGTCCAAGGAGCAAAGTCGAAAAGGAACGAAGGAGCCGGCAAGGCGACTAGTCCTTCATAGCGAGCGAACTCCCGTCGTTGCTTCTGATCAAAATGTTGTAACTTTCGATTTGATCGGAAGGGAACATCGTCCAAGGAGCAAAGTTGAACAGAAATGCATGAAAGGGAGAAAGTTGCCTTCACAACAAGCGAAGTCAAACAACAACGCACTTTTCGGGTGACCTGAACCCGAAGCGGGTCGGGTCCGAGTCCGAAAAACCGCCCCGTTTGCAAAAATGGCTCATGTTCGGGTTGACTCGAATAGTGTCGTATCAGTTCCGGGTTCAACCCGAACCCGACCCGTGACCCAAAATTGACACCCCTAGGTAGGGCAACTAAGAACATAAATGATAATTCGTAAATAACAGTTGCAATTGAGTGCTCAGATGATGTCATTGGTGGCAGCAACAACAATACAATGAACATGAATATGGACTTTTTAATGATAAACTACTTTTCCTTGAGCTCATTCAAGCTTGTCTATGTAAGCCCAATCCCATTATGGCTTTAAAGATCATGCTTATAGGCTTACAAGCAACCTCTATAACCCTCCTAAAGGGTTAACCATGTCATATGTTAATTGTAATCGAATATTATGGCTCTCTTAAAAGGGGAATTATTGGTTTAAGTTACATCAAAGTGAAAGAAACAATGTGCAAGATAATTTTTTCCCTACTTGATTGGTTTATAACCATTGGTTATTGTTCTGTCCATGCCAAGGAAGCATAAAAAGTGCTTGTTGGTTATCACTCAAGTGATGTGATTGGGAGGGATAATAATGCTATTTAAGAAAATACCTAATTTGCCATATGAAATGCGGGCTCCAAAAATTTGCTTCCCGGTCTCTCTGTGGACCCCCTTTCTTTCTTCATGGGTCATCGTGGAGAGTTTTAATGCTTAAGTTCTGAGGCAAATTTTTAGAAGATAGATTATATGTTTTAAATAAGACACTACCCAGAGATTTCTCCCTCATTTTGCTAGGTCTTCATGATCTGAGTTTTGGTTTTCTATAGGTGCAAACCCCTATAATTAATTACAACTCCCGATAACGAGAGAAAACTTTCTATTAAGTCTAGTTATCTAACAGGTATGAAGTATCTGGCGCATAGTAGCAACATGATTTAGGTATTTGAAAATTTAATATTTAAATTTATAAATTTCACCATCTTGTACTTAAAGCGGATGGTGGCAGGAAAATGATGATGAGCCCGATCAAGATGCCATGGTTCCGTCGTCCCGGGCTATCGTGGTCCCTGGTCTACTTAGTCAGGGAAGGTAGTTGACCTAAAAAATAAAAAAATAAAAAAAGGTAGTCGACCTAACCCGATAGAAAGATCCTTGTCGGTAGCCATGGGCTGCTTCATCCAAAGGTACCTTGTAGATCCGGGGTGAATATTTGTTTAAGGAGATAAATTTGAATTCACCTTAGCTTACAGAGGATTTTGTGCACTATCGATCTTATCATATTGATTAATTACTCAACGATTTAGATCCGTGGGGAACATGCGGGCTCTGACGATGATCATAATATAATAGTGTCATTTGACGATAAAATCACCTGGTTTAGAGGGTGTCGATCATAACCGCTTACCTATGGTGCCATTTAGCGGCGAGTCCATTAGAATTTGCCGGTGAAACCACCAGTTAGAGGATATGTGACATGCCTTACTGGCAAAAGACAGATTGAGAATAAATCCTAGTGATATTCTCGACTAGACATTAGCTCTTTGTGAGCTGAAGTAGTTTTCAGATTTATCCACCTCAGTAAGCTATTGCGGATGGTGGATGAGTTTTTTTTTTGCTTTAATTATTTGATCAATAATTTTAATTTTAAATATTTTAAATCTTGGTGTTTTTATGATTTTGAGTTTTTTTGGGCATTTGGGAATTTGGGAGGCATTTTTAGATATTTGTCGTCCCCTCCGGTTGAGATTTTCTATCAAAATAGCCATCATCGTGGTTTTCATGGGCAGTTTCATTTTCTCGGTTGAACCTTGTTGACTCTATCAATTTACTGACAGGGGATCAAACTCGTATCTAAATTTATTTCTTAACTCGCGCAGCATATTAAGACGACGTGTGTACCTATGACATGCTTGTCGAGGCCCATACGATTATATGATGTTAAGTGCATTTTGCGCGATACATTTATATGTATGCATGATATTACTGGAATGAAGCCCTCTACATATTGCAAATACGTGCGGGGGGGGGATACTTTGGAGTATAATTGCTATGTCAAATGACATGCTTGAATGAAACCTTCCGCATCCTACAAATGCATGCAATATGTCATTTTAAATCATTATTGTACTGTCAAATGACATGCTTGAATGAAACCCTCTGCATCCTAATGATACATGCAGTAGGTTATTTTAAACTGCAATTGTAATGTCAGATGATACACTTGAATGAAATTCTCTGCATCCTACAAATGCACGCATGAGGTCATTTTGAATTTTGATTATAATGTCAATTGGCATGCTAGAATAAAACCGTCTGCATCCTGACGATATATGCAGGAGATCATTTTAAAATGAAATTGTAATGTTAGATGACATACTTGAATGTAAACATTTGCATCCTACAAATGCACACAGGATGTCATTTTGAATTATGAATTGAGATGCTAGAATGAAACCCTCTGCACATTGTCAATGCATGCCTTTTATGTAATGCACATCAATGTGTGTTTTAATGCATGAGAGATAGTATTTTGCATGAATTATTATACCTGCCACAATGTATGCACGGGGGCATTTCAAAGCATTTGGCGCCAATTAATTATGCGGGAAACTATCGTTTGAATGTGTGCAACATTCTAGTTGAAAGCCTGTAAATGCCTTCTGTCCGCTCGTACGAGTGTTGCGGATCTGGTGGCGTAGCTTGACAGTACACTTTCATTCAACTTCACTTGTAAGGTCTTGCATTTATAGAAAATTAGAAATGTTTGAAGAAGCCGTTGGAGTGGGAAGCCGAAACATTGAGAAGACTTGGGGACTTTTGCATGGCTTGAATTATCACACTTTCTCGGTCATTAAAGCACCCATGGATATCATGAGTAATCTCATAATTCCCTTTGCCAATGAGGTATTTAGCTTCCAAGCGCACTTTGATTCAAGCCACATTTAGAACCTATCTACCATTCACAATAGCCGTAGAATACCTCATTATTTTAATATAGGCTCCCTTTTCTCATTCTTTGGGAGATTAGATCTAGTTCTTGCTTAGACTAGATGTGGACATTCAGATTGCATGACGTCGTTTTGTAATAGATGAGGTATCATAATCCGAGGCGATCAAATGCTTGGCTGCATCATTAAATTTCTCATCTTCAATTTATGATGAAGTAGTCTTGTCGAAGTACAAACATATCAGTGCAGGAAGATCTTCAGTATCTCAATGACATCCTATTATTTGATATGTACGCGAGATATGGAAGCTTCTTCTGTAGCTCCAGAATTGTATACTTGAGGAGTCCATTCTATGTATCTATGATGCATATGTAGGACACTGAGTTGAGGGACTTAATCTCCATATCTTCACTCAAATAGTGCAACATTTCTCCAAAAGACTCAATATTGCTGAAGAGATGATAGAACGAGACATTTTCTTCAGCTGCTTATTCTTTGACTCTACATAATCATTTAATTTTGCATGCTTAGTGTCATGATCAGGATCTACATCAACATGCTTCCACTTTGCACCAGGTTGCCTTTGTCTCAACTGTCACTATTAGAATTTTTAAAGTTATTAATTAGAGGACTTAGTTGTACTTGATCAACAAAGCCTTCAGCTCCGACAAGATTAATGTGCTTTTATGTTTATAGGGAACCTACCATATTTGCAGCATCTCTATCATCGCTGCTTGTAGATGTCTGTATGGAGACCTATTGTTTGCATTACAGGCCCTTTTACTATCACTTGCGGGCAATTTGCGTTGAATGCATATCTTTTATTACTGTTCGTAGGTGAACTATTGTAGCATGATGGGTCATCTACTATTATTTGCAAGTGTTGCTATACATCACTTATCACTTTAGTGGTTTGTAGGTGTTTGCACTGTCTATAGTCGTTATGCGTTTGTTGCCATCATCAGTCCTTGTTTGTAGATTATATGTTGTATGTCTTAGTTCATAAAGAACCTATTATATTTGAAGCATATACTCTATCGTTGCTTGTATTCAAATCAATGCCTTAATTTATAACTTGATATTGGATGCCAACGAAGTTGTATTCATTGCCAACTTTCTATTGCACGTTGGCTTGTCAAGTTGTTGCATCTATTTTCATATTGGCTTTCTATTCATTGAGGGTTGTAGCATGCAGTAGCTCTTTCGTCATTGCTAGTATGCATTTATATTTGCCATGATCTTCCATCTCATGCCTTTTAGTGTTACTTATAATTGTTCACATTTATTATAGTTCTTTGCATTATTACTTGTGGATAGCATGTTGGATGTATGGAGGGCCTCCTGCAGCTATTTGCAGGTGTTCATATTCATAGCTTATCCACTATGTTGCTCACAAGCGGATTGATGCATTTAGTTCAGCTAATGACTATTGATTATATGCGGGCTACTTTCACCATAACCTTCTTCCCTTAATTTCTAGTTAGGATGCAGTCTTCGTATGTAATTGTAGGTAAATCACCGTGTCACTGTCTCTTGCAATTGCCTGTGAACTGGCTGCCACATGTTCTTTGCAATTAGGCGACAATAATTGCATATAATCTGCATTTGCTTTGAGCTCCTGGGATATATCTAGGTTGACAGGCCATTGCATTCATTACCTGCCAATCTCTTAGACTTGCCGAGTGTCAGTGTATTTGCTTAGCATCAGCTGTAGGAAGTTCATGTGTTGCTTGCAATTAGAGTACATATTCTCGATTATTTTTTAATTATTGTTTTGGAGTTCAGTTTAACACAATTCTCCTATTTGTTCATTCATATTTGCTTAATGATTCAGATTATCATTTAGCATTGTCATTTTTAATTTAATTGTGCTTTTTAGAAGCTTAGGGTAGAGTTCCCTGCTGTTATGTTTGCATTATCTTGTTTCATGTCATTCAGCTTGAATCTGGTCCCCTGTTGTTCATTCAATTTATGTGCATTTCCTCTTTGAATTTTGGCAGCATCTCGTCATCACCCCCCGTTTAAGAGAAATTTAGGGAGTCATAGCCTTCCCTCTATGCAAAAAAGACGTGCACGGTCGGTGTCGGACGACACCGCGGCCGTAGTATTTAATCTCACCACGCCAAGAAAGGCGTGCATGAGTCTTTATAGGTACCTGTGTAAAATGCGCAATTATTTCCCCACAGGCACTGAAGCTCGTACACTGGTATTTATTTTTTTTGCTCCGCCATGCTAAGAAAAGCTCACACAAGGCTTACCTGCCTTGCCTCAAGCGCCATAGCGAGTTTTGTCCCATCGTTTTGAGAAAGCGCGCATGGGTGGTTGCTCGCCGCGCTTGTTGGACAGGATTTGGGGGGAATTATACCTTTGCGATCGGGTGCTGGCGGCGGTGTCAACGTCAATGGGACGACGGCGACGACAAAAATCACAAAATGTATTTTTATTAATTTTTTCTCTTTTTCTTATATATATATATATATATATATACATATAATAATACTAATTAATAATAACTAATTAATTATTATCATTATTATTACTAATAATTAGTAAAATAATAACTAATTAATAATAACTAAAGAAAGAAATTTTACCTTGACTATTCAAATTGAACTAGATTTGAAGGGTTCGGATGGATTGGATCGAATTGGCTGAAACAGAAGTCTGAAGATGGTGTGTTTTGCTCGGCTGGGGAAATTTTTGTTCGGTTTGCATGAGATATTCGACTGCTGGAATGTGGATAGGCCGGTTGGGAATGGCTTCACGTGTAGACAGGGGTTGGCGGAAGCAAACAGACGAAGGTCGGGTGTGAGGGACGTTTAGATGGCTTGCTGCTTGAAGGCTTTCGACCAACGGAATCTCGTGGTCAGAGCCACTTGCAGTGCAGGAAGGAAACGAATGGTCGAACTCCTGTAGAGGGGCGGACGACTTCAGCTATCGTAGGTGGACGGTGGATTTGCGAGACCTGGGTTGGATGGATAGAGGTGTGGCTATGGCTTGAGGGGATCGAGTGAATGAAGGCTATAGAGTCAAGCGTCAGGTCAAGGGCTCCAATCAGCTTCTGCAGCAGTGAAGGGGCTCCAATCAGTGTAGGCTACCCGGTTTTAATGATGTCTTGATGGATCCTAGGGTCAGAAAGGCTTGATTGCAAGCCTGGAGACGGATAGGATATTTGGCTACAGGCGGAAGAGGTTTGGGGAGGAATCGATTAAGAGGCTCAGGAGGAAGGAGGCTGATCGGCTTTGGGGTAGTTTGTGGAGGTCTTGAACAAAACAGGGATTAGAACGTCTTATAGGAAGTAGGGAGGTTGATTAGAAACTTGAGGAATTTGAAGCTGCTATTCGTTATTGCCGTAGAGTTTGTTTCTATTCCACTATTTGCCTTGAAGGTTATAATTCTTTGCATGTTGTGTTGGAAAATGAGCATGCCACATCTTTATATAATGGTGTTTAAGAGTGTAACGATTAAACAATATTGACCCAATGCCTTATTCATCTCAATTTATTAACTATTTGGTCGAGTATGAACACGCTTAAGTTTATTAATAAACAAAAAAATCATGTTTACGTTCAATGCTTATTATCGAACTAAAATGAATAAGTGCACGAATAATTAGTATGGTTAGTATTAGATCAAAGAGATTGAAAATTTATTGTTAAATGGATTGATTGCATGAAAAATTCTTGTTATTTTTGTAGTACATCTTTAGTCATCATATAACTTAAAATAGGTGTTGTCCATGATTTCTATCATATTTTCGTTGTTTTTAATTGTAAAATACATGCATAAAAATTAAATTTATGTTTATATATATATATATATATATATATATATATCTTATTGAGCCAAAAGCCAAACATAATTGAGCTAGCTCTTGTTCTTGTTCAACTTTTCCTAAATGAGTTGAAATTTTTTATTCATGCTCAACTCTTACTTAACAAACGAACTGAATGCAACTAATTATTGAGTTGAATAGGAGTTATTCATGAACATTTTTTACAACAACAACGATAATTTTAATCACCATGATAGGGTCCATTATCCTTTCACTTGTTGAAGATCCAAGACATTTTCTTGTTAATTTTCATGGCCTCTGCAGTGATGCAAGCGTTGTTTCAGTGTAGGGAGCTTGAACACCCCAAAGGAATTTTGTTGGAAGATTGAAAAACCTAATATGCCTGACCAGGTCTTGCAAACACATTTCTTTTTGTGGTGTGATTAAACATTGTTAGGAAGAGGGATAAGCGATGATTCAAGTTCATCGAGAAGTATTGAAAATGCAATGTTGAGAAAGGAAAAGATGAGTACCACAAGTAAGATGGATTGTTCATTCTTCATTGATATCTTAATGCTCTCAATGAAGAAGTATTTACAGACTTATAATGACTCATTTAGCTACATATTAAGCCTAATACTACGCAAAATACTATTTGCCAATATTTAAGTATTAACCCGTATGGCCCATTACAATTACCTATGATTTTATGGCAATCATAATGTTCGGACAACTTTTTCTTTTCGTGGTGTGTTCCATAGAAAGGTGAGATCTTTTCTAGCAGATAATAATGGGTAGATTATGGGGATTGGTCTTCTGGAAGCTTGCAAAATAAAGGATTGGGGTAAGACAAACTAGGGTGACAATTGATCTTGTAAAGAAAGGGTTTCAATGACCAGAGATTTGGCTAGGTCAGAATTGATGGAAATAACAACAAATCTTGTATTGGTGAGGGATCTTTGGAGAGTGCAAATCTGAATGAGGTGAATAGTAATTAAAAATGACATATCTAAGAAATGGAGAAGTGACATATTTGGGAGATGAGATAATGATCTGAGGTGATAATGGTCGATGACAAAGAAGATGATTTGAGCGACGGAGATGATAAATTTGAATGACTTTGGTATTATGTAGTTCATGGTTTTAAAAAACATGTGAGATATTGAATTAGAAAAAGGAAATATTCAAGATTCAATTGAAATTGAATCAGAAATTAAATGCTGACATGATAAATATTAAAACTATTTATAATATTATTTAAGTGACATAATAATGATGCAAACATGTGACATAATTAAAGAGAACTAATTTACTAAATATAGAATATACATAAGAAACATTTTTAATAATTTAAAATTTAAACACCTATGTTTTAACTAACTTCTTTTATAGTTATGCTCAATTTTCTAATAATCCTTTGAGATCTCCTATCTTCGTTTGAAAAATTAACATTCTTAAAAAGAACTAAAGATAAAATAAATTTAGTGTCATATACAAATAAATTTATGTAAAATAGTTCTGGTGCCAAATTACATGAATATATTATAAGTTATAGCAGACATTTTTTAATATAAACAGAACTGCTTATACATCAAAATATTTATAATTCAATATATACTATTAGTTTATAATCTCATTTATTGATATTATATAAAATATAAAGTAAGTACTATACAAATAGTATAGTATAAGATCAAATATATTTAATATTCTTTTGTCATTCATAACATGCAATCATTGTTTGCTTTAAAATTTATATCATAAATATCAAAATTTGCCTGCTCAAAAGCTTCTAAATTATCACACTCAAGCATTCCAAATGTTGTATCGTCAGATTCATCTTCATCTATAAATTAAATATATAAAATATGTTATTATTTTATGTAAATTATAAATTTAAATACTAGTGGAAATTTATTATGAGTTTACTTATTAAATGTTGTTTAGGCTCTTTAGTGATTGAAATAGCATCCTATTGATAGATTTTTTTTTTCCAAATCATTATCATTAAGTCCATGAATGTATTCATTATCAACTATTCAAAATTTTACTATCTCAATGCTCGTATAGTTCAACAGATTATCACTATTTTCTATAGAGCAATCTATAAAGTAAATATGATATTTTAGAATTAAGAATTGTCATCATATCTAAAAATAGTAAAATACATACCATACTTTTTTTGGACATATAATTTACTAATCAAGAGTTATAGTTATCTCTCAAATTATGGTAATACCAAATATACATGGCATCATTTTGGCTTTTGATGCTCCAAATGATTTATTCTCTTTCTTGAATATTAGAATTTCTTTCGTATCCACCGAAGGAAGAAGTTTTACTAAAATTATGAATAATCAAGTTTTGTAAATTTGGAGCACTAAAATAAAATATCTTCCACTATTCATCTGAATATTATCAAGTATTGTCAAATTTAAAAGAAAAGCAAAATTATCATAAATGTAATAAATATGATTAAGAAGAACTTTACTCTATTGCATGTATTTGGATATAGCCAGAAAAATTGATTTCTTAAAACTTTTTAAATTATCTCAAGAGATTTTAATATCATTAATTACAAATTTATGTTTATTGCATATCCCCATTTTCAATTAGTTTAATCAAGCATTGCATGACTTTAGGTTCATGATAATAATCTTCTTGATCATATTAAAAATGCGGGTTCAAAACACATACAACTAAGTGATTTTTTTGTAAAGTTGACCATCCCATGTCTTCTTAATAATGCTTGTGTATGACTCATCCAATCTCTTAATATCTTTGAATATATTTTTAATTATTTTTCTTGCTCTATAAAGTTCATCTTAAACAAAACAGAGTGATGACTATTCATCAGAATCAATCAAGTGGTTAGTTATGAATTTAACCAAATGATTAGATAAGAGTGGTTGATTATTAGTTGATGAGTTATTTATACATTTCATCATAGATATAACCAGTTGGTTTTAAGAGTAGTTAATTTTGATGAAACCATCAGTTGGTTTTATTTAAGATGGAATTGATAGAGCAAGAAAGGTAATCAAAACATGTTAAAAAATATTAAGATGTTTTAAAAGACATACACAAAATATTATTAAAAAGAGATAGAATTGTTAGTTTTATAAAGGCATTCACTCAGTTGTATATTTTTTGAATCTTTACTTTCAATATGATAAAGAGAATTATTGTACTAAATTTGAAATCATTCAAGACTTAATTGAAATTATTGGAAGTAATAATATATGCAATAAACCTAAATTTATAATGAACGAGGTTAGAATTTATCGAAATAATTTAAAAAGTTTTGGGAAGCTAATTGCTCTCATTTTATTCAAAGAAATGCAATCATGTAAGTTCTTTATAATCATACTTATTTTGTTTATAATATTTTTGAATTTATGAGTATGTGATAAATTCTTGATGAATGGTGAAAATTATTTGGTTCCAGTTTTCCAAATTTGTAAAAGTTAGCTATTTGCATTCTTTGTTAAACTTCTTCCTCACCTCGATATGAAAAATATTGGAATATTTTTTAAGAGATTTATACAAAGAAAAATGAGTTTTAAAGGCTAAATGATCTTTTTTATATTAGGTATAATATTAATTCGAAGAATATGTATGACACTTGATTAACAATTCATATGTTTACTAAAGAACATGTATTTTACAAATTTTATTTATGATGATAATTTTAATCCTATAAACTCATTTATTTTGTAGGTTAAACTTAAAAAAAAAACTATGATCTATTGAATTATATGAGCATTGAGACTTTAAATTTTCAGATAGTTGATGATGAATATACTCATAAACTTAATTATTATGATTTGACAAGTAAAATCTACAAAAGGATTCTGTTCTAATTACTAAAGAGTTCAACATGACATGTATGAAGCAAACTCGTAGTCAATTTTCAATAATGTTTAAATTTATAATTTGGATAAAACAATAACTTATTTTTCATATTTAGTTTTAGATGAAGATGAATATTATGGTGATAATATGGATGAAATACTTAAATATGGTGCTTTTGAAGCTTTAGGGTAAGAAGATTTAGATAGTTATGATATGGATTTTAAAACAGATAATGATAATATAATATCAATGGATAAAAATATTAAAGATATTTGATCTTAGACTACACTATTTATACTTATTTTATATTTTATATATGTCTATGATAGAATTTGTAACTAATTGTGTATGTTGAATCATGAATATTTTAATTTATGAGAACTTTTATTTTTCTATTATAACTTGTAATATATTTATGTAAGAGACTTTTTTAAGGAGCTTACATGAACCTTAAATATGAGGAGCACATTCTAGCTAACATTAAAAAAGGAGCCAAGTTGCTAAAAGATTTGGCGCAAACTTTTTTTGTGAAAAAATGCCAAATATTTTGGAGCAGTGCGCTGATGTTGTGGAAATTATCGAATAATTTGGCGTAGACACTGTTCACATGCAGGGTAGGATGACAAAATGATTGGTGTAGTTCGCACAAAGAGAGATAGACTGGGAGAGTATAAGAGAGAAATGAGAAGATATGAGAGATAATATGAAACGAGAAGAGAGAAGGGGAGAGACGGGAAGAGCGAGAGAGTTTTTAACCAGGTTTTAAAAACCGGACCGGACCGGCCGGTTCAACCGGTTCAACCGTGAACCGGCTAGTTGTCCGATCCGGTCTAGCTCAAAAACCGGCTTCACAGAGAACCGGCCTGAACCGGACTGAACCGGCGGTTCAACCGGTGAACCGGCGAACCGGTCCGGGTTCAAAAGAACCGGCCGGTTTAAAAAAAAAATTTAATGATAAATAAAATATAACTAATATATTTTACTTCATTACTTTTTTTAAAAATTATTTAATAACTTAAATTCCTAATATTTAAAATAATATTTAACTAATATTTAAAAAATGATATTTAAATGATATTATGTAAAAAAATTAAATATAAATATTTAATTTAAAAAATTGTAAAAAAAATAAAATATTATTATATAAAAAACACTCTCTCGACGTCTCTCTCTCTCTCTTCCCATTTCATCTCTCTCTCCCCTTTCTCTTCCCATTTCATCTCTCTCGTACTCTCCTCATCTCTCTCTCGTACTCTCCTCATCTCTCTCTCTACAAACTGCGCCGATCGTTTGGTGTTTCCCTTCGCATATGAATAGTACATATGCTAAATTATTTGATGATTTCCGCAACATCAACGCATGGTTCAAAACATTTTGGCATTTTCTTCAGAAAAAAAATGCGCTAAATCCCTTAGAAACTTTGCTCCTTTTTGAATTTCGGCTGAACTCGCTCCTCATAATTTATGGTTCCAATACGCTCATTCTTAAAAAAAAAAAGTCCTTTATGTAATTGGGTATCAAATAACTTTAATTTATTTTTACTTGTACATCTTTGTACTTGATACTATTTCTTGATTATTCAATTCATGTTTAGAGCATTAATATCTTAAGAAATGAATTAGAAGCTTTCAAAGAATTATTAAAGTTTTTCTTGTGGCTATATTAAATATATTAGTCACTTAAATAAAAAGGTTATTTAAAATTTCTTATTTATATTTTGTATTTGAAGAAGTAATTCTCTTTATTTTTTGTCACATATTTATAATATTATTACATATTTAAGTAATGTTTATCACATCGATTATGCTCCTAATTAAATTCTAATTAAATCTTTCAATATTTCCTCCTAATTAAATGTTCAATTTGATTTTCAGAACCTTGATATTTTGAGATTTCATCGTGGGATGTATGGTCACATGGACTAGCTATCAGATTGTCTCAAAATGACATATGATGGGTGGCATAGTTCAGTTTTTGCCTTGTTAGGGGTAAGAAGGCTCTTTTCCCTCAAAACTAGTATTGGCAGTAATAGACTACAATATATTGCACATTGGGATGATGGTGAAGATGATCACAAAGATTTTATGTTAAGGTACCTTTAACTTATCTAGATGGAGTTATCGGTATGGGCCTTGTCGCCTTTGACTACTTTATGAGGTTTAAAACTTCTTGAAGAAGAAAAGTGCGATACAAGGGAGTCATCGTGAGCATGACATGTCAACAAGCAGCCTTGTGTTTTAAGATGGGTTATCTTTTAATGGGGAACCCCCACCTCAAGATTTGTGTTAGGTCCCCAGTTTAGAGAAAACAACCCCATGCGATCAACTAAAATTGTGTGCGTAAGAGGAATTTTTATTGGGTGTGGAATGCGGACGTAGCTCTATTCCCGCCACCCTGTAACATTGCGCCATGTGGAACCCACCATTACCCTACCATTCTAATAACCACGTGTTTTTTTTTACAGTGCAGCCCGATGACCCGACCTACCCTATTCATGAAAAATAAAAAAAATAAAAACGCTTGCAGGCCCGATGACCTGTCCCAAACTGAATTTGTATATGTTGTTGCAATTTTTCAAAATGATCCGAAACGTTTCAGTTTTGCACATTCAGGTGTTTAGGTTTTCTACATTACTCCACGAGGAATAGTTGCAAGCAATATTCATCTTCTACACGAAGCCACTTCATCTTCAGTCTTCATCTTCTACATGGCGAAGGTATGTTTTTTCATGGTGGGTAACCTATACTCATTTGTATTTATCATGTTTATAGTTTAGGGTTGGATTGGATATGAGTTTTTGTAATATATAGTGGGTATTGGTATGTATCTCTCCGTTTTGCTCTGTAAGTCGTTTGGGTACTGCTGGGTACGCCGTTTGGGTACTGTTGGGTACCCTATTTGGGTACACTGAGTACCCAGAGGTACCCCATCTGGGTACCCAGAGGTACCCCATCTGGGTACCTCTGTTCGTTTCGAAATGCATTGTAAGTTTCATTAGTTCTGTAAATACCACATTTAGGGTAAGTGGTTAAGGTTTTATTTTATATTTTCTATAAAGAGGATACTGTTTTGTATGTGTGTACCGTTGTGTACCATCTGTGAAGCACTGGGTACCGTTCTGGGAACTATTGTGAACAGTTGGTCCTGATTTGTACCTCTCGGTACCGCTCAGTACCTCTGGATACCAGTATTGGAATGCATTTTTTTCTGATCAACTACATCATATTCTGCAGGGATATGTTCCAAAGATTAGCTTCCATTGCAGAACATTGACATTTAGAAAAATATGTGATCATTTGGTTGAAACATTTGGCCAAAATTTTGTGAATAGTTTGAGGCAAAATCATCTTCATTATTTTCTTTTGATGTCACACTACGTACAAAATGTTATGTTGGTTTCAAGTTGCTGTTATTCTGGATATTAAGAAGCAATGCTTTATCATTAAGGATCAGAAGTTACCATTTACTGCCGATGAAGTTTCTTTGATTTTAGGCCTGCCGAACAGAGGAAACCATTTTGACTTGGGAAGCGTTCGAATCACAGGAAAATAAGCAAATGACATTAAGAAGGAGGTTCTTAGTTTAGATGACTCAACTCTACTTCCCGATGTAGTGAAGAATTTCATCATTTTCTTGTTGTCAGACCTTTTCTTTCCTCTGCGCAACTACCGAACGCCAGCTACTATCCTCAGTAGCAATAATTGCCATTGCCTCTTCAAAAGAAATTCATCATCTAGTAACAAGAGAAACATAGCAAAGCTAAGTAGCAATAATCAATTAAGGATATATTGTAACAGTGACAAAACAAAAAGAAAAATTATGCCAACATCATTAAGGCACTCAAATGCTCGATAAATAGTCTATAATCAAGGAGTTCATATCGACCGTCCATTGGAAATACTCCCAACTTCCTCTTGAGTTGTAAGTTGGGGAATGTTTCAAGTGATGTGGATCTTTGATCTACAAATGCATGTGGGGGCTGAGAGGGAGGTCTTGCTAATAATGTTCTTTTCTCATTGATTATTTCGTCAAAAGAAATTATTATATCTACATCTTCGAGACCTTCAAATAAACTAGTAGCCTCTGCTTCGCTATAAATTATATCACAACCCCATCGAAGAAAACATGGTCTTGACTTTGAATCCACTGTTTGTGGACTGTAGTGTGATCTAGAAATCATATATGCAGCTAAAACATAAGAATGTGAGCATAAAAAGAAAAATAAAATATTCTAAATCATTCATATACAAATAAATAGTTTTATGTACTCATAATTATAATCTGTACAAAACCATTCAAGTGTCCAAGTGGTTGTCCATTTCTAAACTTCTTCGCAATTGCTTCAAAGTCAGCCACAAGGAAATCTCTAATTGATTCTGGCCAATTGTAAGATAAAAATTTTTCTACATTACGAGTACACCGAGGATAGTAGCTGGTGTTCGATAGTTGTGTAGAGGAAAGAAAATGTTTGACAACAAGAAAATGATGAATTTCTTCACTACATCGGGAAGTGGAGTTGAGTCATCAGAATTAAGAATCTCCTTAATGTCATTTGCTGATTTTCCCGTGATTCGGGCGCTTCCCAAGTCAAAATGGTTTCCTTTGTTGGCAGGCCTAAAATCAAAGAAACTTCATCTGCAGTAAATGGTAACTTCCTATCCTTAATGATAAAACATTGCTTCTTAATATCCTAGAATGACAACAACTTGAAAACCAACGGAACATTTTGTATGTAGTGTGTAACATCAAAAGAAAATGATAAAGATGATTTTGCGTCAAACTATCCACAAAGTTTTGGCCAAATGTTTCGACCAAATGATCACATACTTCTCTGAATGTTGATGTTCTGCAACGGAAGCTAATCTTTGGAACATATCCCTGCAAAATATGATGTATTTGATCAGAAAAAAATGCATTCCAGCATGGGTACCCAGAGGTACCGAGCGGCACCTAGATGTAGCTCAACTCGTGAGGAGTTTACACCCCTAGATACACCGCGACGACGCGCACGTCATTTAATTTGTCGATTTCTCCTTGTTTCATATGCTTTTAGTGTGTGGGTTAACACATGATTAGATTTCTTATTGAGTAGAATTTCCTTATTGTGTTTGTTTCAGATCTTTAAATAGGGCTTGAAAGCTATTATATTGGATGTATGAGAGTAAGAGAAAAAGCTTGATAGCTTTTGTAATTCCCTGTTGTTTTCCAATATAGTGAATTATCATGCTCTCCCCGTGGATGTAGGCATCTTTGCCGAACCACGTAAATCGTCGTGTTAATTGTATTGTGTTATGTGATTTTGTTTCCGCTGTGATTGTTTGCACAACCATAATAGCCAGATCAAACAGTAATTCATCTTCAACCGAACTCCATTTTAACACCAAAAAAGAATATTTCATATAGATTCTTTCTCATCTTCATTTATGCAAAAAAAGTGTTTTCTGTAAACAGTGAGAAACCAATATTGATGTTCACAGATGCAAAAAAGCTTTTCTTTTTTGTGTTTGGGTGGAGGGTTGCGGCTGCTGCAAAAGGACAATTGCAGATGCCCTTAGCATGCAAGAGCAAAGAATGGAAGCGGATGGCAGGACGAGAAACTATTTCAAGAGCCCCTTTTTTCTAATTTGTGAAAATGACTTGCAATAGAAAGTCCTACTTTGTCGGTTCAGGATCCGATAAAGCTTTTCATTAATTTGTGCTATTCTTGATCAAGAATTCCTAGACTTAACTAAGCTAGCCCGAGCTCCACACCCCTATTGAGTGAGCTGATTCATTTTGCTCGGGCCAAGTTGAATGTCTGGAGAAACTATTAGGTGCGGAGTGCATCCGGAGATCAATAAAAATAAACCATATCACCTCATTGGTGGGTACCCAGCTCGGTACCACTAGGTACCCAGTACTTGTGCGGATGGTTCTCCTGTCTGCACTCTGCACCTAATAATTTCTCCAATGTATGAAATTTCAGCCCATGAAATAGATCAGAAGCAGCTATTGTGCCCCAGGAAAATTTCAAAGGAAATGAGTCGGGATTACATGTACTTTTAAAGAGTTAAATTTAATCAGTGATATGGAGATTGGTGGTGATTTAAAAGGAGTTCGGATAGGCTATAATCAGTAGGGATGATATTATAATATAGCTACCCTTTAACTCAAGCAACCACAAGGAAACCGTTTGTATTTAGAAAAATGGTAAATCTAAAATGTTTTCTATAATGAAATTATTATTTCACAGTATTATGATGAAACTTTTATAATATGAATTAATCATTACAATATTTTACTCTTCCTAAGAGTGATGCGATTCTTACTTTTTGATTTCTCCTTGTTTTCACAGCGTAAAAATTGAATATGAAGGGCAGATTTGGAACTATAGTCAACTATTGTGTAGTCTCATTGAAACCACCACTGTCTAATCAATTCAAAACCTAATGTATTTGTGTCATGAACTCTTGTTTGTATCCATGCATAATTGGACCCTCTTGGTCACCTATTTAAAAGGATTTGTAATATTTTCTACTGGTTTAATTTCGTATGCAGCTCCAGACTCTTCATTGATCCCACCTTGTAGCTGCTCAGATATGCTCAGAGGATAGAAAAGACATCAGAAAGCACTAGTATGGGTGCTCTTCCTCCAAGATAAAGCCATCACGGCGTGTTGTGGTGTCTCTTATAACTATACAGATCAGCCCACCCTTTGAGAACTTCAGCAGTAATAATGCCAGGTTGAAATTGTTATTCTGCGAATTTTTTAAATAAGGGTCGTCTGTTGCAAATATCCGGAGTGTTCAATAAAAAAAGGGTAAATTTTTATTTTTTTTGGTGTTTGGTTTGAAGTATTCAAATAGAAAGCATTTTTATAGGGGACTTGGAATATCTTGTGATGTTGGCTAATTTCAAATTAAGGAAAATTTCCAATCTACGCACTCACCTATCCCTCCTGCATCCGGTCGTATTGCCACTGCTATGTGTTCTCTATCACCAACCGCCTCCATTACTTGCCGCCGCTGCTGCCGGCCTTTGCCTTGGCTGCCCACCCACCTTAGTGACATTCAGGCTTGATATTATGAAGTATGGCATGCCTAATGGTTGAACAACTAGTGCGGTATATAACTAAACTTAGGGCATCTCCAACCGAACGGCAAACACTTGTTTGCCGTTCTCGCTTTGCTCCAACCGATCGTCATTTTTGCCGCCATTTGATCGCGGATGAACAGTGCGACGTCAATATTGGCGTCGCACTGTTCATATCCGCCATTTTTTTTCTCTGCCGAACCGGAAGAAAGGCGCCAAAGCGACGGTTAAGCGGCAAAATGGCGTTCGATTGTAGATGAAACACGGCATTTTTTGGTTTCGCTGTATTTTGGCGTGAAAAATGAGATTTTCGGTTGGAGATGCCCTTAAGTGGTTTGAGATGGCTTTCTTACTGCTTCTTAAAATAGCTTATTAGTATAAAAGTTTAAATTTTTATACTAGGAAGCTGCTTTAAGAAGCAGTAAACAAGCCGTCCCAAATGAAGCCTATGGTGATCATAATGATGATGGTATATTTGATGGTTCTGCCTATCCAATTTTTCCATGCATCATCATTGCACACCATGTGTGTGTGTGTGTGTGAGAGAGAGAGAGAGAGAGAGAGAGAGAGAGAGAGAGAGAGAGAGAGAGAGGGAGAGGAGGGAGGTGGATAAATATTCTATGGTCTAATATTCTCATTATGGATCATGCACAAGTGGCCTCAGGCACTTAGGCTTGTTGATTTAATTTTCTGTATACTTTTTCTCTCCTATAATCCATTTGCATGCCTCTATCACTCAAGTAGCACTCCAAAACTATGGAATATTTTCCCCCAATGGATACATCAAAGCTTATTTTTCTATAAAGACACGCATGAGATACAAGAATCTGCACTATAAAAGCATTGTGGGTGGGAGAAAGTTTTCATTTCTTAGTTGACTAGATGTATTCTCTTGCCCATAAAAAGTAAAGTGGTCCTATTCTTCTGTGTTCTCCAACGCTTGCCTTTGTTCAAATTATGCATGATTATCGTTAGCCATCTAAGTTTAGGTTCAATGGCTTTCAAAATGTTCAATTTCAATACTATAATTTTGTGCTGTGCAACTAACTTATTGTTTCTTTTCCTAGTAAGAATATTGTTGTGGTGGATTGGCCTTGTGAAAATATCACTCTCAAATTCCATCATTATATGTGAATCCTCCACAGAGATGTATCTTTTTTCTTTTCTTTTGTTATGATAATGTTGACGCTTCTCTTGCACTGCGAAATTGCTTGGCAATATAGCTTTGTAAGTGTTATCATAAATTTTTATTGAGCTATATGAGAATTGAAATAGGCAAATGGGTTGAGAAGGCAACCAACAAGTGTCAGCTACTGCTCTCATCCATCATTATATGGGAATCCACAGTGGAAGGCTTTTCGGTACCATCATGATCACTAGTGGAAAATTAGCAACGCAAGTACTTCGAAATCAGTTTAATACAAGCAATTGTACAGCTTTGCGTGTTTGATTTAAATAAAATAGGAGCTTGGAAGCACTAATTTGGGCATTGAGACTCCCAGTTTGTGAAGAAATTATTTTGTGGAAATCTGACGACTAGAATTGTCCGGATTGTCCTTCGCTATATTTTTACAAATATTCAACAAAAGGGCAGCAAATATGTAATTATGAATGAACTTTTGTTGTCCTTTTGCAAAAACACAATAAAAGGGCAGTAGATATTCAATTGGTAAGATATTTGATGCGTTTTAGCTATTTTTTATTGTGCTTCTGTAAAATACTCAGTAAAAGAGCAACAAATATGCAATTATGTATGCAAATTTGTTGTTCTTTTGCTGAGTATTTACAAAAGCGTAGTTAAAGCGTAACAAATATCATACTAATTGAATATTTGCTATCATTTTGTAGCTAATGGGCAGTAAATGTGTAATTATGAATATATATTTGCTTCCTTTTGTTGAGCATTTGTAAAAGTGCAGCTAAAGTATAGCAAATCTGAACGATTATTGCCGTTCGACCTCCTCACAGAATAATTTCTCCAATTTGTGTGAGTGAAGCCTCATATGCAACTATTTGCACTGGGATTTATGCAAGCTTGTTTTCGGATAAGTGCAAAAAAAAGATTTGGGAATACGTTTTTAATTTTTATTTTACTTGTTCATATAAATGTGTAAGTCTAGATACAGAAATTGAACAAATTATTTTAACGGAGGTTCCTGACAGGTATCGAATATTTAATTTCTTATTTGTGTGTAACCTATGATGGCAGAAGAGAAACTTAGGGGAAAATGTGCACGCACGAGCAATCTTAATCACAAGAAAAAAAAAATAAAGAGAATTTTCCTTAGAAAAGAACAATAAATAGTTTATATGGTTCACAGCCACAAGGGCATAGTTGCTTTACTGTTTTAGAGATAGTATTAAACATAATTCCTTTGCATACCCCAAATATTCTCTAATGCATCTCTCTCTCTCTCTCTCTCTCTCTCTCTCTCTCTCTCTCTCAATGCTCTCTAAAACCTCTTTATCTTTCATTACATCTTACTGATTATTAAAACAAAATTACCCAAATCATAGGAGAAATCTAAAAAATGAATAATAGTAGTTGCACTATATCCAAGCTCCTTCGTGTTACTTCACTATTTTAGTTGTTATCCACCTCACATTAATCACAATCTTTCCGAAAGCCATTGGTTACCCTCTCCACTGAATGCCATTCTCCTTACTAGCTCCATCATCCACCATGACTCCAACTTTGACTACTCTCCTTTGTAGGTTAAGATCATTGGCTACTAAGAACTCAACACCCCTTATAGTAGGTCTTAGTAATGATCTTATCATTATCGGCCATCTTATCTTCAATCGAGACAATTGCGCTATTATTGATGCTTGATTTTAGGCTCTCAATCGATGAGCTTGTTGGCTAAAAAACGGCCTCTTCTCTTGAACCAAGAAAAGAGGTCCTTGTTGCTCTTGATGGCATCTATAATCTTAGTGTTGCATTTCAACCTTTTAATTTCATATCCTTTTATAGAGCAACGAAAGATGATAAGTATGAAGCTAAATATGATGTAAATTTGATCTTGAGTTTCAAAGCTACGAAACTTGTAAATCAAAATTATATTTCAGGAAATATTTACCCAAGATATAATTGGATTTAAAATAACTTTGAAATAAAGCTTGCATGATAGAAATGTGAGAAAATTAAACTTCATGTATTTTAATAATCTCTCATATTGAGATTAATTTCTAATGTGTTATATAGAGAGAGAGAGAGAGAGAGAGAGAGAGAGAGAGAGAGAGAATTAGTCTTATGTGTCATCCTTTCTCAATCAATCATCAGGATTAACTGAAGATTGACAATGCCTCAACCCCATCTCTAATAAACCCATAACCATTTATCACAACATTTGATTTTTGCTCATGTTACTTCTTGATCTTTATATATTATTTATATTACAATGTCCTCCTGTCCTTTAGAAACTCAGACCTTATAAAAATCTTGTCAATAATTTACCTTTTTTAGAATTCCTATCACTTGATTTAGTAGTGGCTCTCATCTTTCTAGCGTTCCTATTATAAATTAGATATGAATCTTTACTTCCTCATAATTTCATTATATCATTATATATAAGTTATCTCTTTAAACCTAGAATATGACTCTCATTATAAAACTTCTATATAGTCCCATAATCAATTTTAATTTACATATGACCAACTCTCACATTACAAAAGAGTTCAATAAAGAGACAAGCTTGAGTCCAAGATCCAAGACATCATAAGACTATCCACATTAAGAACTTACATGTTATTAATCTTTTCACTTGTAGCATTCATAGATTCCTTCATCTGATTTAAGCTTTGTCTATCATATTTGTGGATAATCCATTTTTAAGCAACTAATCTTATCATACGATCAGCATGCATTATTATGAGATTTAGGTTTATCTTTATTGTTCCTCTTTTATAATTATTTTGTTGATATTAAGATTTAGAGTAGCATAAAAAGGACTATTAATTGAGTTTGAGTTTTGCCTCCTAGAGTCCTCACTCAATATCATATTTTTGATATCATTGATCTTTAACTTGATAAACCAACATGAGCTGTTGATAACTATCATAAGTCTAACCTAAATGTTTTGTAGTAATGATAAGAAGCTTAATACATGAACTTTATCATCGAAGTTCATATAAATCAAGCTCAATTAACTTGTGATTAGATTGGATATATTTTGTTCTTTGCTAAAGGCTTCTTGTGTATATCTGTTAGAGTTCTTATTACTTCTTATGTTTATCCTGTAGAATGTTGAAGGAAATATTTTTTATTAGCGATCGATGTATAACTCCTAGACTTAGGTCGGGGCGCAGCGTAACTAAGAGTGCATGTTTATCCAAAAGATCACAATTATATTAGCCTATTATAAAAGATTTTAATTTGAAGATATTGACATCAAATTTTTGGCACATCTAATCTTTTACATTTATTTTCAAGTGCATGCTTGAAGTCCTTTTCATTAAATTGGTTGATTCTCACCTTCCCATATTAGTATGTTAGTAGTCTCATTTCTCCCTTAGAATTCAAAGCTAACCTTGTTATGGTGCCAATTATTTGAAAAGACAATAACAATGATGATCATAATAATATAATAATAATCTTTAAGGAGAACACCATAAAAAAATATAAGGGACTTTACATGTTTTAGTAAAATTTACCTATGGTTGCATATAGATAAATAATCCATTAGCCCAGTTATGAAAATACAATACACTATATTTGTCTCACTAAAATCCCCCCTCTCTCCACTTTATTTTTGTTGCCTCTCTCTTGATTATTAAAGCAACAACTAGAACAACTTAAACCATAACTATATCTAAAAAATGAATAACATCAATCATTATATGTGTATGCAATATAATATTATATTAGATATCATATATAGAGTCCAAGAAGCTAACATGCAGTTAGCATGGCATTATCAAACCAACTAGCTTTTAGCCCTACGCAAATATAGAGCCCAAGAAGGTTGCCAAGTGGATCTGCTTCTGCTCCTTTAGACAGCAAATGCCTCAGTTGATCAAAATGCCTTTTGGGTAGGCCAACAAACTTTTTCATCAGCTAACCTACAAATTCTTTAGTTAGCCATAGTTGCATCGACCATCTAATAAGGCAGCCTGCGAGGATTGCCCAAGAACTTGCCAAATAGCGTATGCACATGTGTCAGTTGCCTACATGGATGGAAAAAAATTGGCAGAATATCTTTGATAAGAAACGCTTCTAGATCTCAAATATTCAAAAATCCACACAAAACCACGAAACAATAGATGGTTTTATTATTTGATGAAAGGGAAATGAAAAATAGCAAGATACAGTTGATCCTCAATAAAAGAGGAGGAACTTTCTCTCCCAAATCTCTATAAGTCACTAGTGCCCAAAAACCTAAAACTAAGAGATCTCAAATTTCAACCAAATTCCATATGCTCTAACCCTAGGAAAACAAACTACTTAATGCATACAATCTAAAAGAAAATCTCTAAACAGTTCCTACATTCAAATTTCTCTCCGGCCAACTCCCTCAAAAAATATTCCTAAATTGCTCTTTTGATCCTGGCGGTTCGATCAGCATGTACAAGAGAAAGAGGATTTTCGCCTCTGTTGCCCGTCAGCCAGTCCATGGGCTGGACCGGTCTAACAGTACTCTCTTGCTAAATATTTCCAGTGATACAAGATAATGATTCTTGAATTATAAAACAATTCATTGCAAAGAACAACTATTTATTAATGTCTTGATCTTGGTCCTGCAAAATATAAAAGGTATGTTTAGAAATTTAATGACAATATCTATTACATTAAATTTAGTGCAGGATATGTTCAACCACATTTTTTTCACGTGGGGTCTATCACTGCAAATTCGACCTTATTGGTCAGTAAACCATTAATTTAAGCTTCCATCCATCTTTATAAATACCAAATGATAATAGTTATTCTCCTTCATCCTAAGATCCTATCTATCTTCTATCATTCAAAACTCAAGCTTCAACAAGAAAGCAAACATGTGTTCTTCCCAGTTAATCTCCTTCGGAGTTCGCTCTTCTCCTCATCTGCTGAAGAGATTCTTAAAGAAGGCAAAGCTTACACGCTTCCTCAATTCAAAGGCAGCTTCTTCGATGACGAGAAGGTATTAACCTACGGTTATTAATTCCTCAAATTCTAATCTAAGGAGCTGATGAATTTCACAGGTCAATGAAGAGAAGCCAAAGCTTGAAGGGAGAGAAGATGAAGATGATGAACTTGAAGCTTTACTTGAAGAACAAATGCATCATGGAGGAGAATATGATGCTTAGAAAGAAAGCTCTTCTGCTCAGCCAAGAGAACAAAGCCCTTCTTTCGTATCTCCAAGCATCCAATAAATCCAATGGCAAATTTCTTTGAGCTTATAACATGTTTGTAATGCAAAGCTTGTGTTTTTGAGCATTAGTAATTGTAACTGTTTAATTTCCTTATGAAATATGCTATCAGGATAAAGAAATAATTGTAAAAACAAGAGTTTTTTTACATGTGCTGATTCATTAATTGAAGTCAGCTTTTGTTAGCTATACGTACTGATTTATATGATATGCATGATCAGAATACCTTTTTCAGATTTTAAGGACGTTAGCATTTACTTTAATATGTTGTTATGTAAGAAAATAATATAAGAAGAACCGATCAGTATTATTTTCACTCCTCTGAACGGTTTCTGCAGTGCAAAGAACACCCGTTTAATGGATTTTTCGAATCAAATTTACAAATTTTTCATTTTGTTTGGTCTAGCTAAAGCGCTCGAGAGAAATTATTCCGTGCGGAGTCCAAACGGGAAGAATCATCAAAACTATTAATGTATACACTGTGTACAAATAGTGTGTACAAAATATTCGGATGGTTCTTCCGGTCCGGACTCCGCACGGAATAATTTCTCCTAGCTCAAACCCATGTATATCTCATGGCCTACCTCTACTAATACAAATAAGAACTTTCCTTGACTTTGTGGGGCAACTTCTTTTAATAACTTTTTGAATTGGTAAGCTTTTGTTTTTGTTATCATGCCTTAGTAGATGTAAATGTGCGACACTTCGATGTGCTTCAAAAAATTTCTTAACTTCAAAATTTGCCACAGAAAAAACAATAATCCCTTCAACTATGGAGTTGTATGCATGCTTCGTTGTTGCTTTTATATCAAACAGAAGGATCTCAATAAATATGATGATGAGGATGAATAATAAAGTCTTCATTTAGGACAGCTTTTTAACGGTTTCTTAAAGCAGTTTTTTAATAAAAAATTTTAATTTTGTACTAAAAAACTGCATTAAGAAGCAATAAGAAAACCATTCCAAATTAAGCCTAAGTCTACAATTAAAGCAACTGAAGCAGGTTATCTTTTGTGCAGTATCAGCTTC
Organism: Dendrobium catenatum; assembly: GCF_001605985.2. Lineage (NCBI taxonomy): Eukaryota > Viridiplantae > Streptophyta > Magnoliopsida > Asparagales > Orchidaceae > Dendrobium > Dendrobium catenatum. The sequence continues at coordinate 733,719 of NW_021319425.1, forward strand.
TTCATTTTGCAAATCATAAATCTAAGCAAGATCACTTAGGACTAAAGGCTAAGGCAGAAGTGGATTACAGGCGAAAGCAAACCCTTCTAACCAAATAAGTCAATAAAATTAATTGTGGCATTGTAATGAGAAAAAGCAGAAATTTTTAACATTCTAATGGGAATTATAAATTTTTTCTTTGAACAAAAATAAGAAATTTTTTATAGCTACCACATGTGGCAAAAAGTTTTATCATCACATAATTTTTTGAAAAAAAAGGAGAAAAAGTTTATTTATTTATTTATTTAAAAGGAGAAAAAGTTGCCGCTAAATATAAGCATGACAAGTATTTCTAAAATTAAATTATGAAAAGGTCATCCCAAAGACACCTATAAAGCAAGCCACCAATTATCCAATGCCAGAATATAGGAGCGTCAAAATGAGTCAACGGATCGGATTTATATTTGACATGAAATTGGTCTGACCCAAATCAGGTCAAGTGAAACCAATCCCATTTAATAAACGGGTCTAAATTAAAATTGAATCTGAACTGGACCTGCTGACAACCCGAACCCAACCTGATAATCCATTTAATTTTAAAAAATATATATTTTAATTAACTTACTAATCATAAATTCTAGATTAATAGATAAAAAATAAAAATATTACACAAATAAATAAAAGAAATTAAGAAAAATATTAAACAGCTCAATTTCAAGTTAAAATAAGATTGACGGGTCAACCTGAACCTAACCTGTTTAATAAACACAGGTCAGAATTCATGACCTAAATCTAACCCGTTTGTTAAACTAACCTCTCTTTTGAGGGTGATATGAAAAAATTGATAAGACATAATTCAAAACAAAGTCTTATATTTCATTAAAATGATAAAATCAATGAATTGAACAACAATAATAATTGACAAAAAAATACACTCTTCACTGATGAATGCATCTCCACCATGGTGACCTATAATAACTTACTCTTAAGACTTAAAACAGGTAAATATAACATCTTTTTGTATGCTCTAAGTCTTCCAACCTGCTTTCAATCCCATAATTGCGATATGTTTTTGCTCAAGAAAAACTTATTATTATGTGAAAAATAATTTACCAGTCAACCATGCTTCATTATTAGTGCTAAGTGATCTTGCAAGTATAATACCTTCAAGCATTCTTCAATACAAATTTATCAATTACATGTTAATTTTCTATGAAGTATAAATTACCCCCAGATTAGGATGATTTTACATAAATATTTGTGATGGAGCATATAAATCTTTATAAAGAATTTAATGATATTTCAGTCTTCATTAAAAAAAAAAAAAAATCTTCCCCAAACGTTTGCGTCAGGCAAGCTTATAGTAAACAACAAGACAATTCTCTTATTTCTGTCTAATTTTTTTAGCTAATGCTCAGTTTATGATAATAACTAAAAGAATTGTATCCTTAATGTAAAATCAATTTGCTCAAAATAAATAAATTAAATTATAATATATCAAATTCTTTATAAATAATAAATAGTGTTGGGGAAGTAAAACACTCAACGAACATAAATAAGAAATAGAAAATGCAGCAGAAGAAAGAATATTAGGATTTAACGTGGAAAAAATTAAAATTGAGATAAAATCACAATTACATCACACCAAGAAATTCGCTATAAAAAATTGAAAAAAAAATGTACATATCTCGCTCTCTCTCTCTCTCTCACACACACTTTTTTGCTGTCACACTTTACTTTTACACCATTCTACACAATGGATAAAGAGATGCGCATAAAATCATTCAAGAGACATAATCATTTAAATTAAACGTGAAAAATATGAAGGAAAACTACCCATCCTAACTTGAAGCATCCCGGTGTCTGATTTGGAGCATCATAAATAATAAATAGTCTTGGGGAAGTAAAACACTCAACGAACACAAATAAGAAATAGAAAATGCAGCTGAAGAAAGAATATTAGGATTTGACGTGAAAAAAATTAAAACTGCAAAAAAATCACAGTCACATCACACCAAGAAATTCTCTATAAAAATTGGTAGAAAATGTACATATCTCTCTCTCTCTCTCTCTCTCACTCACTCACTTTTTTGCTGTCACACTTTACTTGTACACCATTCTACACATAATGGATAAAGAGAGGCGCATAAAATCATTCAAGAGACATAATCATTCAAATTAAACATGAAAAGTATGAAGGAAAACTACCCAACCTAACTTGAAGCATCCCGGTGTCTGATTTGGAGCATCATAACATTCCCCTCTTTGTCTCCAATCTAACTGATGGTGTTGCAATGTAAGGGTTTGAAGCACAACAACGCTCTACCAACCCCAACAGAATTGAGATTCGAGATAATAATACAATTTGATTGATCAACACACCCATATTTCACAAAGAACTAACAAATATATCTTAATTGTAAAATTGAAATGATTGACAATATTTGGCATATTTTTATAGAACAAAATTGAAATTCAATTGTGAGGACTTATTGATTTAATGCAAAGAGAGCATCATCATTCTCGTATGGACTGAAAATAAAGTGTAATATGAGATCCACGTTACCCCAGCACTCTTTACTCTTGTTCCCTGTCCTATGTAATTGATTGCTGCTATCTTCTCATGGAAAAGTGAAAAAGGTTCATCAGTAAAAGCAAAAAAAAAATGAAGATAGATCTGATCCACCTCAGGTTGATTTTTTAGATGATTATAATATACCGAATTTTTAAAAAAATATATATATAATATCAGATAAATGCATAATATGAATACATCATTATTATATGCAATTAAGAAAAATAAAAATGATTAATAGACATATATATCATAGATAATAAATTTAATTTAAAAAATGTATTATAGAAATAACTTAAGTTAAGATTTTTTTTCTTTTATTTTAAAATGTATTATATAAATTATTTAATAATCATTTAAATTTAATTTTATTTTTCATCTTTGCTTTATTTTTCTATTCATTCTTTAAAAAGTTAAAATTAAAATTTTATTCTATAAATTTAATTCCTATTTATATAATTTATTTTTTAAAATAAAAATATTATATAGATGTGTCCACATCCTATATTTTTAAAAATAGATGAAAATAATCATTTACAATGAGAATATCCAAAGTTTCAAAAAACATTAAGAACACTGTGCCAAATGAAGCCATAATCTTCTCCCTATGTAAGTATGTAAAATTCACTAAAGACCCAACACTCGTACTGTGAGATCCCTTTACTTGAGGAAGAAGCACTTCCTCATGAATCTTGCAAGAGGAGGAGGAGGGAGAGGGGAGAGGGAGGAGGCGGTGAGCCAAAAAATTATGAAAATCTTTATTTCCTGTGGCTTCTTTATTACAAGCCTAAAGACCTCTTATATATAGGCTAAAAAGTCATACAAAGAGCAACACTTAAAGCTATACAAATAGCTACACAAAAGCAAACCTAAATCTAGGATTAATACCTAACAATCACCCCCTTAGTCCAGATTTTACAAAACAAAAGATAACCACTGTTCTTGATAGAACAGTCAAAGAATGATCATGTCGGTCTCCTCCGCCAAAAAACGTCCACCGACATTCAAGTGAGGGGGGGCAAATGCCCACCCTCAAATTTTTTTTTTTTAATTTTAGAGGGTATTTTTTGGAACATTTTGGATATTTTGGGTATTTTGCCCCCTCT
>NW_021319425.1:737478-761897 GCF_001605985.2 Dendrobium catenatum
TGGCCAGATACAGTTGATCCTCAATAAAAAGGAGGAACTTTCTCTCCCAAATTCTTATTAAGTCATAGAGCCCCAAAAAATCTCAAACTAAGAGATCTCAAATTTCAACCAAAATTCCAGATGCCCTAAACCCTAAGAAAACAAACTACTTAATGCATACAATCTAAAAGAAAATCTCTAAAACAGTTTTCTACATTCAAATTTCTCTCCGCCAACTCCTCTCAAAAGACATTCCTAAAAATTGCTCTTTTGATGCCTGGCGGTTCCGATCAGCATGTACAAGAGCCAGAGGTTTTTTCGCCTCTGTTTGCCCGTCAGCTAGTCCAATGGGCTGACCGGTCCTAACAGTCTCTTGCTAATATTTCCAGTGATTTACAAAGATAAGTGTTCTTGAATTAATAAAACAATTCATTGCAAAGAACACTATTTTTTAATGTCTTTGATCTTAGTCCTGCAAATATAAAGGTATGACGTTTAGAAATTTAATTTGACAATATCAATATTACATTAAATTTAGTGGCAGGATATGTTCAACCACATTTTTTTTTCACGTGGGGTCTATCACTGCAAATTCGACCTTATTGGTCGTAAACGCATTAATTTAAGCTTCCATCCAATTCTTATAAATACCAAATGATAATTAGTTATTCTCCTTCATCCTAAGATCCTATCTATCTTCTATCATTGTCAAGAACATCAAGCTTCAACAAGAAAGCAACATGTGTTTTCCCAGTTAATCTCCTTTCAGAGTTCGCTCTTCTCCTCTTCTGCTGAAGAAGATTTTTCTTAAGAGGCAATGCTTAGCACGCTTCCTCAATTCAAAGGCAGTTCTCTCGATGACGAGAAGGTATTAACTACGGTTATTAATTCCTTTCAAATTCTAAATCTAGGAGCTGATGAATTTCACAGTCAATGAGAGAAGCCCAAAGCTTGAAGGGAGAGAAGATTGAAATGAAGAACTTAAAGCTTTACTTGAAGAACCAAGCATCATGGGAGGAGAGAATAATGGATGCTTAGAAGAAAGCTCTTCTGCTCGGCCAAGAGAACAAAGCCCTTCTTTCGTAATCTCCAAGCATCCAATAAATCCCAATGGCAATTTCTTTGAGCTTATAACTATGTTTTGGTAATGCAATAGCTTGTGTTTTTTGAGCATTAGATAATTGTAAACTGTTAATTTCCTTATGAAATATGCTATTCAGGATAAAGAAATAATTGTAAAAAAACAAGAAGTTTTTTATTACATGTGCTGTTCACTAATTTGGAAGTCAAGCCTTCTGTTAGGGCTATTACGTACTTGATTTATATGATATGCATGATCAGAATACCTTTTTTCAGATTTTAAGGACGTTAGCATTTTAACTTTAATATGTTGTTATCGTAAGAAAATAATATAAGAAGAACCTGATCAGATTTATTTCACTTCCTCGAAACGGTTTCTGCAGTGCAAAAGAGCACCCGTTTAATGGATTTTCGAATATCAATTTTACCAAATTTTCATTTTGTTTGTCTAGCTCAAGAGCTCAGAGAATTATTCCGTGCGGAGTCCAAACGGGAAGAATCGTTCAAAAACTATTTAATGTAATACCTGTGTACAAATAGTGTGTACAAAAAGCACATATTCGAACGGTTCCTTTCCGTCTGGACTCCGCACGAATAATTTCTCCTAGCTCAAAACCCATGTACTATCTCATGGCCTAACCTCTACTAATCAAATAAGAACTTCCTGACTTTGTGGAGGCAAACTTCTTTTTTATAACTTTTGAATTGGTAAGGCTTTTGTTTTTGTAATCTGCCTTAGTAGATGTAAATGTGCGACAACTTCTTATGTGCCTTCAAAAAATTTCTTAAACTTCAAAATTTGCCACAGAAAAAAAATAATCCTTCAACTATGGAGTTGTATGCATGTTTTCGTTCTTGCTTTTATAATCAAACTGAGAGAAGGTCATCAATAAAATATGATGTGAGGAAAATAATAAAAGTCTTTCATTTAGGACAGCTTTTTAACGGTTTCTTAAAGCCAGTTTTTAAATAAAAAAATTTTTAATTTTGTACTTAAAAAAACTGCATTTAAGAAGCAATAAATGAAAACCATTCCAAAATTAAGCCTAAGTCTTACAATTTTAAAGCAACTGAAGCAGGTTTATCTTTTGTGCAGTATCGCTTCTTCATTTTGCAAAATCATAAATCTAAGCAGATCACTTAGGACTTAAGGCCTAAAGGCAGAAGTGGATTACAGGCGAAAGCAAACCCTTCTAACCAAATAAGTCAATAAAATTTAATTGTGCATTGTAATGAGAAAAAGCAAGAAATTTTTTTAACATTCTAATGGAAATTATATATTTTTTTCTTTGAACAAAAATAAGAAATTTTTATAAGCTACCACATGTGGCAAAAAAGTTTTAAATCATCACATAATTTTTGAAAAAAAAAAAAGAAGAAAAAGTTGCAAGGCTAAATATAAGCATGACAAGTATTTCTAAAGATAAATTATTTGAAATGGTCATCGCAAAAGACACCTAATAAAGCAAGCCACCCAATTATCCAATGCCAAGAATATAGGAGCGGTCAAAATGAGTCAACGATCGGATTTATATTTGACATGAAATTGGTTCTGACCCAATCAGGTCAAAGTGAAACCAATCCATTTAATAACGGGTCTAAATTAAAATTAATTCTGAAACTGGACCTGCTGACGAACCCGACCCAACCTGATAATCCACATTTAATTTTAAAAAAATATATATTTTAATTAACTTACTAATCATAAATTCTAGATTAATAGATAAAAAATAAAAAATATTCGGATTTACACAAATAAATAAAAGAAATTAAGAAAATTATTAAACAGCTCCAATTTTCCAAGTTAAAATTAAGATTGACGCGGTCAACCTGAACTCTAACCTGTTAATAAACCACAGGTCCAGAATTCATGACCTAATCTAACCGTTGTTAAACACTAACCTCTCTTTGAGGGTGATATGAAAAAATTGATAAGGACATAATTCAAAACAAAGTCTTATATTTCATTAAACATGATAAAATCAAATGAAATGAACAAACCAATAATAATTGGGAACAAAAAAATACACTCTTCACTGATGAATGCATCTCCACCATGGTGACCTATAAATACTTACGTCTTTAAGACTTTAAAACAGGTAAATATAACATCTTTTTGTATGCTCTAAGTTTTCCCAACCTGCTAATCAAATCCCATAATTGCGATATGTTTTTGCTCAAGAAAAACTTATATTTTAGTGTGAAAAGAATAATTTACCAGTCAACCATGCTTCATTATTAGTGCCTAAGAAGATCTTGGCAAGTATAACATACCTTCAAGCATTTCTTCAATACAACATTTAAATTACATTTGTTATTTTCTATGAAGTATAAAAATTACCCCCCAGATTAGGAGATTTTACATAATATTTGTGATGGAGCATCATAAATCTTTATAAAGAATTTAATGATATTTCAGTCTTCATTAAAAAAAAAAATATCTTCCCCAAAACGGTTTGCGTCAAGGCAAGCTTATAGTAAACAACAAGCAATTCTCTTATTTCTGTCTAATTTTTTTAGCTAATGCTCAAGTTTAAAATGATAATAACAAAAAGATTGTATCCTTTAATTAAAGTTAAAATCCATATTTGCTCAAATCAAATAAATTAAATTATATTATTTCAAATTCTTTATAAATATAAATAGGTCCTTGGGGAAGTAAAACACTCAAGAACACAAAATAAGAATAGAAATGCAGCTGGAAGAAAGAATATTATGAATTTGACGTGAAAAATTAAAAACTGCAAAAAAATCACAGTCACATCACACCAAGGCAAATTCTCAATAAAAATTGGGTAAAAATGTTACATTATCTCTCTCTCTCTCTCTTCTCACTTCACTCACTTTTTGCTGTCACACTTTACTTGTACACCATTTCACACAATAATGGATAAAGAGCAGGCGCATAAAAATCAATTCAAGAGACATAAATCATTCAAATTAAACATGAAAAGTATGAGGAAACTATTCACCAACCTAAACTTGAAGCATTCCGGTGTCTGATTTGGAGCATCATAAACATTCCCTCTTTGTCTCCAATCTAACTGATGGTGTTGCAATGTTAAGGTTTGAAGCACAACAACGCTCTACACAAACCCCCAACAGAATTGAGATTCGAATAATAATACAATTTGGATTGGATCAACACACCCATATTCACAAAGAAACTAACAAATATATTCTTAATGTAAAAAAATGAAATGATTGACAATATTTGGCATATTTTTTACTAGAACAAAATTGAAATCAATTGTGAGGACTTATTGATTTAATTGCCAAAGAGAGCCATCATCATTCTCGCGTATGGACTGAAAATAAAGTGTAATATGAGATCCACGTTACCCCAGCACTCTTTACTCTGTGTTCCCTGTCCTATGTAATTGATTGCTGCTATCTTCTCATGGATAAGTGAAAAAGTTCTACAGTAAAAAGCAAAAAAAAATGAAGATAGATCTGATCCATCCTTCAGGTTGATTTTTAGATGATTATAATATTACCGAATTTTTTAAAAAATATATATATACATATCAGATAAATGCATAATATGAATACATCATTATTATATGCAATTAAGAAAAATAAAAAATGATTAATAGAACATATATATCATAGATAAATAAATTTAATTTAAAAATATATTTATTAGAAATACTTAAGTTAAGATTTTTTTTTCTTTATTTTAAAATGTATTATATAAATTATTTAATAATCATTTAAATTTATTTTTATTTTTCATCTTTGCCTTTATTTTTCTAATTCATGTCTTTAAAAAAGTTAAAAATAAAATTTTATTCTATAAATTTAATTTCTATTTATATTAATTTATTTTTTTAAAATATAATAATTAATATTAGATGTGTCCAACATCCTATATTTTTAAAAAATAGATGAAAATAATTCATTTACAATGAGAAATACCAAAGTTTTTAAACACATAAGAAACTGTGCCAATATATGAAGCCATAAATCTCTCCCTATGGAAGTATATAAAATTCACTAATGACCCACCACTCATTAACATTTATCCTCAAGCAATTTTGACAATTAAACATTTAGTTCATACTAGCAGGTTGCTTGAGAAATTTTTTTTTGTGCGGAGTCCGGGATGGGAAGAAACCGTCGAATTATGAGCTAACAACGTATATATTCATTTTGTATACCAGTGTTTACAACTCACAATGTCCAAATGCGATGTTCTCCAAATCCAACTCCGCAGAGAATAATTTTTGAGTTGAATTGAGCTAATGAATTCTATCGTATCACATCATCTAAATTTTTAACCTCAAATGAATATATTGGCAAACTCGTTAAAGGAATTTTAAAATGCTTAAACTTGTTATCAAATATATTTGTCTAAGCCTTAAATTACTTCGTTATTATATCAAGGCAGCCACGGCCCCAAGCGCCATTACTAATCTTTTGGTTTTTTTTTTTTTTTTTTTTTTTTTTTTTTTTTTTTTTTTTTTTTTTTTCATATATATATATATATATATATATCACATGTCAAAACGTTCTTCCCATCTGAACGTCCGCAAGCGTTTTTTTTATTTTTATTTTTATTTTTTTGAAGTATTTAAATAGATGCAATCTATAGATTTTTTTTTTACAAATATTAAAGAACTATTAAAAGTAAAAGAGGTTGATGATATGATTAATTTTGTTTGGGATAAATTTCTCATTATATTTTAAAGTATCATTTTAGTAAAATTAAGAAGTTATTTTAGAAATCAATAAAAAAAATTATCACAAACGAAGCCTCAATCTAAATTATAAAATTTTATAAGATAAAGGATTAGGGCTTGTTTGCGATAGTTTTCTTATTGATTTATTTTTCTCCAACTAAGGTATTCTTTAGTTAATATTTATTTCGTTGTTTTTAGAAAATTTTTTTGCTAAGAAATTAATTTTTAATTCATTTTTAAAAAAGTTAATTTTCTCATAATAATTTTACAATCATCTTTATTACAAAAATGTAGCCGTCTCAAAAAGACCCTCAAACTTGAAATAAAAATCTCTAAAAAAAACTAGTTTCACTTCTAATTAGAATCAAGCATAAACAAATAAATAAATTTATGAACAAGCCAAAGCATTAACTGTTTAAAATTTAATTGTTGAATTGAAATAACCTTGGAATAAGTATATGATTTTGTTGTATTTTGGACAATAGGTGTTTTCTCAACTTTGTAAAATTAGACTAAGGTAGAGATTATTATATTTCAATCCCGTTTTAGCTTTTTAATTCCTTCAGTTTATCCTACTTGCGTCTTGGTGTTATAAGGGAATCTCCAACCGAAAATCTCATTTTTCACTCCAAAATACAGTGAAATCAAAAAATGCCGTGATTCATCTCCAATCGAACGCTATTTTGCCCCGTAACCATCGTTCTCTTCTTTCGCGTCATTCTTCCGAAAGTTTGGTAGAGATAGTCTTACAGTTCATCCGCGATCAAATGACGTCAAAAATGGCGGTCGGTTGGAGCAAAGCAAGAACGTCAAACAAGTGTTTACCGTTCCATTGCAGTTGCCCTAAGTAGATGCTAACTTTTTTAGAAAAGGTGAGAAAATTGAATGAAGCTTCACTTTTATTTTGATCCTAAAGATATCTCCCTCTCTCTCTCTCCCTTACATTCAAGAATCATCCTCTTATCTAAGAAATTCCTAGCATATTGTTATTAAATTTTACTTTATCATTAACAAGAATTTGAAGATTTGGTAAGGAAACATTTTCTGTCGGTTAAAAAAAAAAAAAAGAAGGGCAACATTTTCTGCCAGTTCCACGCAGTTGAATGAGGCATAGTAGCAAATGCTAATATGTTCTAAAATTTACTATAGTGTAGTTTCACACAAGCGCGGCTCTGTTAAATTCGATAAAAAACGTTGTACTTACATGGCCCAAATAACAAGTTCAATATTGGACTGAAGCCTGGCCCAAAAGTACAGTTATTCTAGACTGGCCATGCTTTAAAGAACGAGGCGTAGCCGAAAAGTGCATCACAGTAAAGCCTGGCCCAGACATTTTTTCTAGCTATTCATTTGCTTACCAAAAGATTGTTCTTGAGCCTTTTAAGGAGCAATCCTATTGATCCTTATCGAGCCCATTAATAAACAAATCTGTCGAGAAAATAATGATATAAATGACTAGTTTGTCAACTATATATATAAAATAATGCTTTAATGAGCCGGTAAATGAACACTCAAAGCAAGCATATCATCAAACATAAATAAGTGTCTTATGTTCATGAACAAAATCAATACAATAGAAGAGCATAACAAAAAAAATATTCGTAAATTAAATTTTATTTGTTAAAGTAAATTATTGATATCATATGGCTTCTATGAAATAATCTAAAAGCTATAACTAAATAGTTAGAAGATATGGGGAAAACACAATGATTAGCACACAATATGTTCTCTGAACTGGAAAACATATGCCCCAATAAGCCTCCGAGTCCCACCAATAAGTTCGAAGAGATTGTGTTGAATAACATTCACTATTTACAACAAAAATAATCCAATGAAAGGCTTTTTGTAAAATAATTGAGATTATCTGACAGACCAATTAGATTATAGTTGGGAAACAAAAGAATTAACATGGTTTATTCTTCACACCGATCAGCTTTAGTATATTGGGTCTAAAATGTACTATCGACTAATTTATGAAAGAGTCATTCATCCAATCGAAGTTGTTTCGCTTCTTTCAATAACTTTTCCTTCCTTGAAATATTCTACTCTTCTTGTTCATGCATCGATGTTCTCATCTATGATTTTTCTAATTAGAACTCATAGCACACTTTTTGGAAACTCTGATCTTCTTCTTCTACTTCTTTTTTTAGTCTTTGAGGGTTTCAAAATTTTTAGGGTAGCATTTTGAGAAAAAAGACTGTTATGTATTAGTCCTAGATTTAGTCGGTGGAAGTTTTTTGGCGGAGGAGACCGACATTATCATTCTTTGGCTGTTCTATCAAGAACAGTGGTTATCTTTTGTTTTGTAAAATCTAGAATAAGGGGGTGATTGTTAGGTATTAGTCCTAGATTTAGGTTTGTTTTTGTGTAGCTATTTGTATAGCTGTAGGTGTTGCTTTTGTGCCTATTAATAGGCTTTAGCTTGTATTAGGAAAGGAGCCAAGGAATAAAGATTTGCATAGTTTGGCTCACCGCCTCCCTCTCCTCTCTCCCTCCTCCTCTTTCAAGATCCATGAGGAAGTGCTTCTTCCTCAAGTGAAGGGATCTCACAAAGACTATTAACTATAAGTCAACAATAGGAGTCTAAAAAATTCCAAAAAAAATTTGCTATCTTGCTTAGGACAACAAAATAGCAATAAAATTCCAAAATTTTCTTAGGTCAAATGTTCAACGTTTCAAGAGCAAATCAAGACACAAAATAGCAATCAATTGCTTGTGCTGAGGAGAGAGAGAGAGAGAGGTGTCAATCCATCGACCCTAATTCCCTCAAGTCATCAGCAGAGTCTTCGGTTTGATTCTGCTTTCTGATCCAAACTGGATGGTCTGTGTTTGACTTCGAAGTAGTTGGAAGCCTATGCCAATTACTGAGCCTGATGGGTTGTATCCATTTTGTATCTTTTGCGGCTTTTTTTATTTTATTTTTATGCATCTTGTACTCCTTTTTGATATTATTAATAAAGTTTATGTTTTGGAAAGAAAAAAAAAAGTCTTCGGCCAACCCATTCTATCCTGAATGTGCGTTTGGACTCTTGAGGGAAGGACAAAGAAGATAAAAAAGGATGAGGCCCACAGCCCACTTTAGCTTATTCACATTTGGTCTCATTTGCTCTCAAAATAAGACATTATTATTGTTGAAAACTTGATTACGAGTTCGATATTTTGACTGAAAGTTTGTGAAAATTAGATTTTATTTGATCAATTAAATAGTTTATTTTTTTAATTTTTTCATTCAATTGAACTGTTTTTAGATGCACGTTTTTCTGATGAAATTGATGTCGGATTGCGATTTTATAATTCATATCAGTTTCATAAATATATTATTTAAATATTAAAATAAAATTTAAGTTCAGATGAATTTAATTTGAGTAGGTTTGAGAAGCGGGTTTCCAAATATATTTAGCTATAACAGACAATAAAGTGGTAATGAGAGATTTATTGAAAGGCACGTGTCGAAAATTAAAGAATTTAAAATAAAAAGGAAATCTACTTTGTGCGGTCTAGCTTGTGAGATTATCTAGCCTGTAAGACTTTGAAATAGTTGAGAAAACACATCAAAATTAGGCTTCCTTCGGCTTTGATTGTGTTGGCTTTGTTGCGTGGTGGGTTTTTAGCTTCTCTTGGTTTTGTCTGTCTATTCCTATTTTTTTGTGTTCGTGCGGGTCTTTTTTCAGTGGTTGTTGTGGCTTCTCTGTTACTATGTGGCTGTTGCTACTGCCTACTGCTTCTATGTTCTGGATTGATTTTCTTTGGTTCCCTTTTGCTGTTTTGTTTTTATTATTTCTAGCTCTATTGTAATTGTAAGAACCATTAGTTTTGATACATTCTTAAAAAATTATCTTAATCAACACGAATCTCAAGGCATAATCGAACCGGAAACTTCAAAAAATAAATTCAGGAGCATCTGAACTCTAATTTCAACGAGCTTATAGTCAAACTGGCATCTCGGAAATACGAACCCAACGACACCAAATTCAGTTCGATCCGAGCCCAAGTGAGACCAAATCAGGCACCCGAAGTGCTGTTGGAAAGCTCGTACCACAATTTGAGTTACCAAACGATCTCCGATTTTAACGAGCTTATAGCCGAATCGGGCGGCTAGACGAGACAAATCCAACGAGCACAAGATCGCCAAATTCCGACATCACTAAGGCCTTCAAATGTCCAACAAACGGTGCACGATCTAAGGATTCAATTTCGGCCGTCCATTTGACCACTCCCTATTTACCCCTGATATCACACCTATTTACAAGCCATGCCATTCCAGAAAAACTATAAATAAAGCCCTCATTCTTCACAAGGGGAGTCAGGTGAGAAGAGGAGAAGAAGAGAAGAGAAGGAGAAGAATCAGCTCCTCCTCGACCACCGTCGGAGTTCATTCCGCCGCCTGAATACGCCAGAATTCTGCCGGATTTTTGGGAGACGTCGGAATTTTGCAAAACTTTGTAACTTTGTTTCAATTTAGAAGAAACTGATTGTAATCTGATCGTCCTGACTTGTGGGACGAATCAACCTCTGTACTTTCAAACAAACAATAGTGGAATTACTTCAACTGGGCGTGGCCCCGTGGTTTTTTCCTTCTTTCGGGTTTTCCACGTAAAAATCCTGGTATTCATTTTTTCCTTTCATGTTTGTGTGTGCTAAATATTCGTACAACGCTTGGACGTAAAATTACAAACTCTACCGCCGCGTATATTCGAGCACGCAACATGCTTATTGGTTTTACCTCAAAGATTGTATCTATAAACAACTTTTAGTTCTTTAAGGACATCTACTTTTATTCTTTACAGAACGTGTAAGTCTCTTTATAGTTTTAAAATAAAACTACGTTAAAATCAAAAGAAAATTAAAAGTTAAATTACAGCACCTGAAAATTAAACTTACACCACTAATATAATTATTATTAAAATAAATTATAAGTAAGCATTATTAAAATATTATGATTAAACATCAAGCATTATCACACACCTTTTTAGAAATATAAATAAATAATTTTAATCAAATTTTTAGAAGAACAATAATTTTCATGTGCAAATACACAAAATTATAATGTAAATTTAAGAAAAATTAATTTTATGCGTAAAATTTAATTATACATATCTATTTTCAAAAATTAAGGCTTTGTTTGGGACAATTTTCTTCCTGCTTACTAAAATGACTTTTTAATATAACACTTTCTTGAATACTAGAATTTTTTTACTAGAAAGTTGCTTTAGAAAACAGAAAAAAAGTTATTCAAAATAAAGCCTAAATAAAATTTCATTATTTATAATAATTATCATTGACATCAAGATCAGTTTAAGTTAAGCTTATCAATGTCTCATAGTTAATTATTTGCTAAATTCTTCGAGTTTTAATTGTTTTGTACATAAAGGAATGAAAAAACAAATTCATTTCTAAATATTTGAGGTCTTAATTTCAAAAATAAGAATGATATTTTGATGATTGCACTCCCAAAATAAAATCTTAACATTTTTTTTTAAGTTTTTTAAAATTTTAAGAATTGAAGAAAGAATTATATATGCCTATATAATTCAAAATATCAAGCAAATTTATTTTAAGTGAATATTTATTGAGGAGTATAACTTTATTAAAATAAAAAACTTGTCAACTTTCGCAACATGAAAAACAAAATCTTTTGATTCCAAAATATTTTATTATACCTCTCCTCCAGTTCTCTCCTGCTCAATAATTGCTTGTTTTTCATAATAATTTAAAGCAAAAAGGTACTTAGGTACTACAGAAGAACACGGCATAGGTCAACCCTACATTCAGGAATAAAAAACTTGAGCCATATTCCTGCACATTTATCACCTGGATGGTAATGCTTCTGCTAGTTGAACAAGTTGAACAATCCTTCTTCAGAGGAAGAGGGATAAATTATTTGTGCGGGCACTGTATCTCCTTCGGAGACCAATCAGAATATGTGACGTTAGTCATCACTCGGTATTGCGACTCGGTATACTACTCGAAACCGCTCGGTATCGCGGTTTGGTACTACTGATGTGGCGCATATTAATTTGTCTCTGGATTACATTTTGTGTCCGACTTCTGTACAAAATAATTTCTCCTGCTTCCAGAGGAGAGACTATGTACATCCCATGTGCAATTAAATGTTTTCATGAATCAAGAAGGATCTCACCATTCATCAATATTGTATTGTAGAGTACAAATTTTATAAATAAAAACATATTTCCTATTTATAAAATATGAAATATATCAACATATTTATATGTATCAACATCATGAGCAAGTGGTAGGGATCATGCACGTGTGAAAATTTCGGAACATGCATGAATCATGCAATCATCTTTATATTTGAATTAAGCAATTAGTATGAATGGCTCCTAGTCCTTTCAGCTAAAGATTCTTGTATTTCCTAGACTTTATTGAGTCAAGAAAGGGCCAATAAACAAGATTGTTTGGCCTAGGCAAAAAAAAGTGGAAATACTAGCTAGAGGTGTTTGAATGATTTTTTGTCATTGAGGAGCTGATATGATTTATTGTGGAGCTGATATAGATGGACATATTTTTCTGGTCAAATTAGGGTTCACGCACGAGTGTTCAAACACTAACATCTTATTAGTCATATAGCCCGTGGTTTAGTGATTTGAATCCCTTGTCATGATTTGAAATTAAGTGTCAATAAGAATGTGCATGTGCAATATGATTAAATTCATTCAAAAAGTTCCTTGAAAAAAAAAATGCTATCTCATAATGTATGGAAGAAATTATTTATTAAGAACTCCAAAATGAGATCATCATCTTAACATAATTGTTGGTCATCAAGACACTACAAATGTCCATTTTAATTATTATGCACCTAATATTGAAAAGAGACATGTTTGTATTAGTCGTCAAAGCGGGCCCTAAACCAACAATTCTCGCTAAAATAATCAACGGTGTGACATGGAGGGAGACTTGAAGGTGCCATCAAATGTACCTTGTTATTCTATTGTGTCATTCAGATTGATAAAGACTATTTATTTTGACATGCACAATTAATCAAGCATTTCGAGGATCATTATGCCATACATAAGAAAATTATGACAAATTTTAAGAATAATTTATTAGTTCTTTAATCAATCAAGCTATATAGGTTTAGTTATTGGACAATAAAAATAATAAATTATAAAAATTGAGTTCAATGAAATGGTGAATAATATGATATATACATTCAATAAAATTCGAAAGATTAGAACTGTTGTGTCTTGAAATATTCACAGTGGTAGATAAATATAAAGTTTAGCGTCTTAGCTTTATACGAAGATCCAGCACGCATACAAATAAAAGAGAGGGTATAAAGTTCATAAGAGACACGAGAGTTTTTATATGGAAACCCTTAAAAAGGGGGGAAAACCCATTAGGTCAAGCCTATTTTGAATGAATCCATAAGTGTTTGCAATCGATTACAAATGAAACCCTTCCTTGAGGGGGAGACCTTAGCTTAATTTAGCAAATATACATCATATAGAGTGCTTACATGGTGGGAATTGTAAGAATCAATAATTACATGTTTGTTTGGTCCAGGACCATAGTTGGTGGGTGACAAAGGTCGGAAAGATAGTAGTCCGGTGATGCTGGTCGGAAGGATCGTAGTTGGCGGGTGATGGAGGTTGGATAATTGTTGTTAGGTAATGGATGTAGCTAGGAAGGACTATAATCGGCGTTTGACGAAGGTCAAAAAGACTATTATCAGGTGACGGATGTTAAAAGGATTATATTCGACAGGAGAAGAGATCAAAAAGATTTTTATCAGGCGACGAAGGTCGAAAAAACTATAGTATGTCGACGACGGAGATCAGAAAGGCCATAATATGACGACTGCGGTCAGAAGGATCCTAGTTTGACGATGAAGGTTGAAATGACCATAGTATGGCGATAGATGTTAGAAGGGTTGTAGTCTGGCGATTGAGGTGGAAAAATCATAGTCTGGGGACAGAGGTCAGAAGGTCTGTAGCCAACTGATGATGTGGGTCAGAAAGATTGTAGTCTTGTGACAGAGGTTTGAAGAAAGTCCGACGATAATCGGTTGTCGAGCGCAAGTCCAATAATAATTGGAGGTCGGGCAAAAATACGACAATAGTTGGCAGTCATTGTCCTGGTTGGTGATCGGGCGTAAATCCAATAATAATTAGTGTATGGGAGAAAATCCGACAACCTATTTGACAAGGACAATGAGGCAAGCCTCATTAGATCCAATAACAGGGATCCATAAGGGGTCAATTAGAGAAACAATCTCCACATAAACAACATCAGACTTAACAACGAGAGTAGAGTTTAGAAGGGGT
Source organism: Dendrobium catenatum (assembly GCF_001605985.2). Classification (NCBI taxonomy): domain Eukaryota; kingdom Viridiplantae; phylum Streptophyta; class Magnoliopsida; order Asparagales; family Orchidaceae; genus Dendrobium; species Dendrobium catenatum. Next base: position 751,508 of record NW_021319425.1, read on the forward strand.
TAGAAGCCATATGATTAAGACTTTCAAATGCATCCTAAGCATTCACATAAGCTATAACCCCTTGAGGAGAAATAACAAGTTTAGAAAAAAATTGGAGCCCTATGAGAAATGGGGTGAAGAATGCTACAATTAGAATTACAATGACCTGGCACTTTGCAATGTTCACAGAAAGAAGGAAAGTCATTTATAACAACTTGCTGAACATAACTGATTCAAGGTATGATTTGGAAATATCCAATTCAACAAGGGCCTGAGCAACAGACGACCGCAACCCAATAGTAGTAGCATTATTAGTTTTCAAAAGGAGGCCAAATAAAGAGCCTAAACCATGGAGAATGCGAGGGGTGAAAATATGCAGCCTAAGATTTGGGAAGTAAACCCAAATTAGAATGATCGGAGAATCTATAGTTAAATCAAAATACGGCGACCATTTAAATAATTTCATGTAGAAATTGGAAACATAATAGGAGCAATGGAAGAAAACTCTAACGTAATCCAAATCGTTAATCAGCTTGATTAAAACATTCTTTTGATCCAAAACAATCACAAAACTATCACTAATCAGCTTAAGGTTAAAGAATAACTTATGAATTGCCAAAAGTGAGGGTCTGCTTTACTGACTAGGCATACTCAAAAGGCTTGGCAAGGGCCATGATTTTAGCTTTGGAAATTCACAAGGATGTCATACCGTAATGAGTCGTAGTTTGAAGAGCAGGAAAATCAGTAGAATCAACATATAGACTTTGATTCATTGTATTCTTCTCATTAGGTTGCCAATTGCCACGTGTTTTCTCCTATTCATGTTAGTAAATATTGCATTTCATTGCGACTTGGTGTAATCGACTTAGATTTCTTTTGAGATGACTTTTTTACTGTTTCTTGAAGCAGCATTTTAATAAAAAATAATAATTTTTGAACTAAAATGCTGCTTCAAGAATCATTAAGAAAGCCGTCCAAAACCAAATCATTAGACTCCCAAAGGATGAGTCATAATGTTTCCCTTGTATACCAGTCATCCATTACATACTCTTTCCCATGAATAGACATTATTGGAGGGTTTCAGCTTGCATTATTTTTCCTCAACATGGTTTAGGAAATCCTCCTTTTAGTTATGTGGGGAAACGTAAGCCTTGTCTTTTAGGCCTCATTTGGTTCGGTTTATTTCCTCCCTTTTCAAGTTTGATAAGTCGTGTGACGTTTTGGCTGTTAGGAATATCCAGGTCAAAGATAACATTTGCAATCTATGTTATAGCAATATGGAGACTATTTCACACCTGTTATTTGAATGTGACTATTCTTTTAATGTGTTAGCAAAGCTGATTCCTTCATTCCAGACACATTATTTTAGGCCAACTGTTTACTTAGCTCTTCTTCATATTGATAATACGGATAAGGCTAAAAAGATCAAGGCTGGTCGCCTTCTTATTCTGAATGCTATTATTTATCATATCTGGATTGAGAGGAATAATAGAAGGTTCAAGTCCTCTGCTTTATGTGCCAATTCTTTGATAAAGAAAATTTCAAAAAATATTAATATTAAGTTGATGGGATGGAAAAATGGCATTGAGGTGAAAGAAGCTTTGAAACTCTCTTGGTAGTACATTGTTCTGGGTTTGGTATCAATGCCTGATGCCAACCCATATATGCTGAAGTATTTGAAGTGATTTATCTCAACTGTGAACCATGGATTGCTGGTATTATTCTTTGATGCTCGATCCTTTTTGTAAGCAACCTGGAGATAACCTGTTACCATCGAGAAGTATTAATTAGCAGAATTTGTGCTGCGGACAATGATGATCATCTGCTATTCTTCTTTTGGATGGCCTTAGTGGAAATCAAAGAAGATTGGGTGTGGGATTTGAAAGGTTTTCTTTTTCTGAGTCCCAGCAACTCAATCTATCCAGTCCGTCTATCAGATTTCAGACATTTATTCCGTCTCCAGCTGAGTTTCTACTTCTCTGAACCGTTGAAGGAAGGCTGCTTCAGAATGTCAAAGTTTTTCTGATTAATTGGTTCTTCAATTTTTCTGTTTGTTCTGTATTTGCCTTTTATTTCTTGTTCTCTGAATTCTGGTAGCTTGTTATTAGGCTGAATTGTTATGGTTTTTATTTTAGTTATCTGTAAGCTGCATTGATTTAATAAAACGGGATATGCCCTCAATTTTCCCAAAAAAAAAAAAAAGTTTGATAAGTCAAAAATAGTTATTTTGAAATATTTGGAAGCATCGCTTACTTATAATTCCTACTCACTAAACATATTTTTTATCGATGACAAAATTTTTTTTTGTATTTGCTTATTCCGTTACAAATCAAAAAAGTTGAATTTACCCAGCACGTACGCTACATTGAAACTCATCACGTCTGCGAGTTTCGTCTTCTCCAGCGGCTCGTCCAAAGAAATAACCTCGCTATTTTACAACTCCCTTCATAATTTTGGCTTGGACTTGCTTCCCAGACGCCAACCTGCTTCACCGGGATGACTCCAAAGAAATAACCTTCCCAGACGCCAACTGCACTCGACTCTTCCTACCCGACCACGTAAGACGCCAACCTGCCGTCGGCCAGTGCAACCAACTCCGTACGACCCCAACGGCCGTCTAAGCAACATCGGCCTGTGCTCCTCCCAGTCATCGACCCGAGCTCCCAGCTGCCATCCAACGTCCCCACCGTCCAGCAGAGTCCCAGATTCACTGCCAAGCTGAATCAGCTTTAGATTTCAGCTGCTTCCACCTAACTTCTTCATGTTACGTGAAATTACGTAATAGCATCTCAAAATGCATTTAAAACCTGAAATAGGGGAGGGAAATCTCATTCATGTTTGGGATGAAACTGTAGCAAAAATACATTCTATTCAAGTAAAACTAATATTTCTTTTCATTACAATTCATTTCTTCAACACAAATAGAGCAATGTACATGCTTGCAGCGCACCAAAATCCCATCACTAAAAAAAGTACACATAAGTATAATATAAACATTGATGGTCGCTGGTACAATCAAAGAAGAAGCTCTGCTTGTTGAAGCCATGGCTAGTTGTATGTTGATGATTTTTTGGGAAGTGCGGTAGAAGAAATAGACAATTGTTTTGCTTTTGCATGATTTTTTGGTTTGAGAGGAGAAGAGAAGATTAGGAATCCATTTATAGAAACCTGATATTTGGGAAACAAAAGAAACATAAAACAATTAATGGGTACGATGGTTTCGAGAGTAGGCAAATGGGTTCTGAAGTGATCATGTCATTTTGACTCATCAAACACAATTTTGACAACCTCATCTCTTACAAGCTATTCGTCTCTGATCGCAAAGAATGATTAACAAATTTGTGTATAAGCTTACAATTAAATTCAATAAAAACAATTTTAATTTTTGGCTTATTACAAAGTTAGAAAGTTATTGATTTTCATATTTTATGTTGTATTATTGACTATCTTCTTTATTTTCAATATTCAAAGGATAAAATTTTACATATGTAAGATTTACTTTTTAAAAAACAAATTAATTACATATACTTAAATTTCAAAAATAAATAATTTAGTCTTTTATAATAAAATCGCTAAAGCTTAACAGCTAAACAAACAACTAATATATGTATTTGGATTTCATTTTATTTGAGTAAATTTTAAATGTATAGCTTGTGTAAAATTATGTCAGTTATTGTCGTCGTCCATCGCCCACCACTGTCATCACTCACCACCACCTCTAGCTGCCAATTATTGTCAGCCGTCTTGGCCACTGTCGCACCAACGATCATTATTGTCGGATGGCACCACCCACCTCAACTGCTCATCATTTGTTATTGTTGACCACCTTTAGCCGCTCTCAATAACCTCTAAACTATTATTTTGAAGGCATTGCTATTTTATTTTGCATTTTTTTTTAAATAAAATAAAAAGTAAGAGAGAGAAAAAGTCTTGCATTTATAGCATTCTCAATAAGACTCGTCACTTCATTCTTTTTTTAAGCATAACAAATAACTCCTAAATCATATAAAAAATTATTCTAATAGATACATCAAATAAAAGGGAAAATATAATGAAATTGGTGTTCAAGCTCAAGTGGTCAGAAGTTCATGTTTTCAAAATAATAAAAATATTTCAAAGTTATTTTAAATGTTTGTAACTTTAATTTGATATTTTTTCAAAAAAAAAATCAAATAAAAAATGTTAATAAACATCATTTAAATATGTTTTTTTAAAGAAAAAATAATTACCTAATTATGTTTAAGATTTAAAAAAAATTTCTCTTTCCTTTTAAAAAGTTCTTCATTTGTTGTTCACAAATTGAAGTTTCTTTAATTTGTTGTCCGGATTTGCTTAAGGATAATGAGTATGTTTGGGAATGCTTCTTTTTTGTTGCTATGTTTTTCAAAGAGAAATCACAATTTTGTATGGCCACTGCTTTCACATTATATTTTTGAATTTTTTGTGTTAAAAAGTTATTTTTTATAACCAGAATAGCTAGAATTATTTTTCTCACAATAGATTCATAATCAACTTTTTAAAATACTACAACCATCCCAAAAATATCATATATTAATAAATTTGAATGAGAATGATGATTTTCACTAAATGATTTAAGTTATTATAAGGATCTGAAATATACTTTGATACAAAGAATTCTCTAAATTTAACTGCACTACACCATTTTAGAGCAATCTGGTTTTGAAGCTATTAGAAAGATGTAAATCCTTTTGTGGAGGGGGAATAAAATAAATAAATAAAAGGGGTGGGGGGGATATTAAATTGAATGCTGGCTTTAATAGTTGTCCAAAATATAGTTGCCATAATAAATGAATAGAATAAAAATGTCATATTTGGATTAGTAACCCAAGATGATTCTTACTTGCACTCCTCACCAAGTTGAAGCTAACCAAGAAAATATAATTTGAAGGTTTATTTAAAAAATATTAATTTTGTTTAAACATTTAGATCAAATAAAAGGGAAAATATAATGAAAATAACATAGATTAATTCAAAGTAGTGAAGTAAATTTAAAACTTTAAAAGATGCATAATGTTAATGCTTTAAATCTTTTTTTTTTTTTAGATTTAAATCTATATCTTATTTCTGTTAAGAGAATTAATTTTAAGCACATTAAGACATAAATGTGAGTGTCAAAGGGATATGCATATTATTAAAGATATATTTGATGAAAAAGTGATTACTTTTAAATTTTAATTAGTCTTGGAATAAGTTAAGTGGAATAGGGCAAAAGTGGCGTAACAATGGTAAGGTGAAGATGGTAGGGGCCATAATACATTAAATTGAATGCTGGCTTTAATAGTTGTACAAAATTAGTTGCCATAATAAATGAATAGAATGAAAATCACATATTTGGATTAGTAACCCAAGATATTCTTACTTGCACTCCTCACCAAGTTGAAGCTAACCATGAAAATATAATTTGAAGGTTTATTTAAAAAATATTAATTTTTTTTTTAGACATTTAGGCTAATTAAGGCAGACCTACACACACATCGCATACACAAAACTCAAATTCAAGTCCTCTTAGTTGGAAGCCTAACCTCTCAACCAACGGATCAAGGCGAGCTTTGTATACTTGTTGCGTCCTGGAATATTCGCGGCGATAGAGAAATATATAATTTAGTGTCTTAGCATTGTACTAAGATCCAGCACACAAGCAGATTAGATAGAGGGTGTAGCGTTCATAAGAGACGCCGGATTTTTTATGTGGAAACCCCTGATAAGGGGAAAAAACCATGGGGCCTGATCCAGTTTGAATGAATCCACTAGTATTTGCAATCGATTACAAATGAGGCCCTTCCTTGAGAGAAGGCATTGGCTTAATGGTACACATGTACATCATATAGAGCGCATTACATGGCGAGAGTTACAATAATCAACATAGATATGTCTGTTTGATTTGAAGGGCCATAGTCGGCATGAGATAGGGGTCCGAAAGATTGTAGTTGGCAGGAGACCAGGGTCAGAAAGAACGTTGTCTAGCGATGTAGGTTGGAAGGACTGTATTATGCAGGAGACCAAGGTTAGAAAAATTGTTGTCTAGTGATGTAGGTCGAAAGGACAGTAGTAGGCGACGGAGGTGAGAAGGACCATAGGCAGGCGGAGATATGGGTTAGAAAGACCATTGTCTGGTCATGTAGGTCGGAAGGACCATAGGCGATAGGATATAGGGGACAAAAAGACCATTGTTTGGCGATGTAGGTCGGAAGGATTGTAGTCCAGGAGACCGAGGTTAGAAAGATCGTTGTTGTAGGGCAGTGCTCCGGTAGAACTAGGGCGTCAAGTGGTGGCCTAGCAGAAGTTCGGACCTCAAGTGGTGGTATGACAGAAGTCTGAACCTTAGGTGATGGTCCGATAGAGAAACGATGTGAGACGGTGGTCCGGCGGAGGTGAGGGCCTTAAGTGGTGGTCCGGCGAAGCTTAGGGCCTCAATTGGTTGTCTGACGGAGCAACAACGTCAGGCGGTGTTCCGGCGGAGCAACGATGTCACGTGGTGGTCCGGCGGAGGTGAGGACCTCAAGTGGTGATCCGGCAGAGCTCAGGGTCTCAAGTGGTGGTCCGGTGGAGCAACGACGTCAGGCGGTGGTCCGACGGAGGTGGGGGCCTCAAGTGATGGTCCGGCGGATCTCAGGGCCTCAAGTGGTGGTCCGACTGAGCAACGACGTCAAGCGGTGGTCCGACGGAGGTGAGGGCCTTAAGTGGTGGTCCGGCAGATCTCAGAGCCTCAAGTGGTGGTCCGACGAAGCTCAGGGCCTCAAGTGGTGGTCCAAAGTAGCAACGACATCAGGTGGTGGTCTGGCGGAGGTGAGAACCTTAAGTGAGGGTCCGACGGAGCTCAGGGCCTTAAGTGGTGGTCCGGTGGAAGTATGACAGTGGTCAAGGATAACCTTCTTCCTTCTCTTCCTTCTCTTCTTCCTTCTTCTCTTCTTGCTTCGATCCCCTTCTCAAGAGGAATGAGAGGTCTATTTATAGATTTATGGAGTGGCATGACCCATAAATAGGTGAGAGATGAAGGGTAAATGAGGAGTGGTTTGATGGGCGGCCGATATTGAATCCCATGATCATGGACTGTTTGATGGACATTTAAATGTCCTAGTAATGCCGAAATTTAGTGATCTTGGGCTCGATGGATTTGTCTCGTCGAGCCGCTCGATTCAATTATAAGAACGTTTGGAAACCCTTTGGTAACCCAAATTGTGGTCCAAACCATTTAACAACGCTTCATACCCTTGATTTGGACCCATTTGGGCTTGGATTGAGTCGAATTTGGTGTCATTGGGTTCATGTTTTTGAGACGTTCAGTTCGATAGTAAGTTTGCTGAAATCGGAGTTCGGATTGTCCCAATTTTAATTTCGGAAGTTTCCAACTTGATTTTGCATCGAAATTCGTGCCTGATCAAGATAATTTTTTGAGGACGTATCAATACTGATTTTATTAAATAATATATTCATTTTTTTTTTGAAATATTCACAGCCAAACTAATTACAATCGGAGAATCCACCTCAACGTCCAAATGGTGAGTCCACTTCACCACTTTCATATAACAATTTTGAACAAAATAAGACCTATGAGAAAAGATTCTGCAATAATCGAAATCATTCTCCAGTTTTATCAAAACATTCCGATTATTGAGCACAGTAACAGAAAAATTCCCAATCAACTTTAGACTAAAACAAAATTTCCGAATGGCATCGACGGAGGGTCTCCGCCCCGGAAAACGACCCACCAAAGAGAATTCAAAAGGCTTTGCGAGCGACTTGACCTCATCCTCAGAAATTAATAACGCCGACAAGCCACGATGAGAAGAAAAACTCAGTTCAGGAAAAGAAGAGGAAGAAAAACTTGAAACCGCATTCTTAAAATAAATAGGAGCCGACTTTCCGGACAGGAAACCAGGATCACGAGGACGAGTAGCCGCCATACCCAAAAGCAAGAGAAATGAGAGAAAAATCTCACCAAACGAAGGAGACGAAAGGGCGGCGGAAAGGAAGAGAAAGGCGGAACCCTAGCAGAGCAAAACTCATTATGAATTTTTATTTCTAACTATTCTTTCATATCATGCTTGTGATTCTTGCATTTATGTGGTTAATCTAAAAGATATGTATGAATTGGATATTGGAGTATTCATCTGATTGATTAAGGTTTCATTGGGATGATTTTTTTATTTCTTTATAAAAATATTTTTAGTTATAAAAACTATTAAAATCATGAAAAAAATAACAGTCTAAAGTAAATCATTTATAATTAATTACTTGATAAATTTAGCTATTCAAAGTCTTAAGTCTCGGTGTTGCATGGGTCTTTTTTGGGTTAGCAGGTTGCCGCGGGCATGATCCGATTCTTTAAACCAATCGGGAATTATAGCCCAAATTCGATTCATTTGTTAAATGGGTCGACCCAGAATATGATTTTCCCAATCAGATTTTTGGGTCATGTGAAAAATTGACGCCTTTACTATTGCTGAATGAGTTAAAAGTCAATTAATTCTCTTACGGTTCAAATCCTATTTGGCTCGTATATGCTAAACTATTGAACTCGCATGAATAACACTGAAATAGTAAATGCAGGAAATCTATTAGCCAACATAACTATTTTACGCATTCAAAATAGAGTACTCATCTATAATTAGGACAATTCCAAAATGGGGCTCACTCTCAATTCAGAAGTAACAATCACACCCACCCATTACGCCGCTAATGTATACAAAATGAAGTTCATCCAGCGTCACTGATGTTAATTGCCACTAAAAAAATTGAAGTTTTATGTATAGCGTGTGTATAGGGTAGATTCTAGCTGTATTGAATTGCTCTTTATTCTCTTGTATATTTCTCTCTTTCTCTCTCTCTAGCTAGAGTTGATTTTCTTTCTCTTTCTAGCTAGGTTTTAGACCCACCGTTCTAATAACAAATAATTAATCCCACCGGACTTGCTGGGTTGATGAGCGAGCATGGTTGGGAATCCCCCAACCCATATTCAATTCCGCTCTCATGCGGCGTTATCCCTTAAGTGAGGAGAAAATAATTGTGGGCCCTGCACCTGTGGGGCTTATCGCTAGTAGGCTCGTCGAGAGATTAATTACGCCGTCAAGCGCCTCCTATAGAGATGACAGCGAGTAGTTACTCCCGTTAAAAAAAAAAAAAAACACTACCATAAGCATTACAAAAAATCTTGCTAGCAGCCAAAAAAAAAAAAAATACCAGAATTCTTGTTGTCGATGTCATTTCGTTGTTTACGTTTATGTAATGAGTTGGATCTAAGACTTCTTTTGATCCCTGAGATAGATAAGTTGGGCGGCATAATTTTGAAGACATACAAGTCTTCACTTTTTGTTTTTTTGTTTTTTTTGCTTTTTTTGTTTTGGAGCTACTGTACTAAAGTTGAAGCTATTTATCAATCACGTTGGCGAGTTGTTGTGGTTCAAAGAACCGAGGTGCAATAAATTATTATTGTTAATAAGAAGAAAAGAAAATTTGAAGATCTACATTATTTGAACGTATGCTATTTCTTTCTTTATTATTCCTCTTTATCACTTTCATATTATATATATATATATATATAGAGAGAGAGAGAGAGAGAGAGAGAGAGAGAAGAAAGAAGAAGCTCTCTCGCGCTTTTTAGTCCATAGTTTCTATTATAAAAAGTAGGGGTGTCAATTTCGGGTCACGGATCGGGTTTGAGTCGAACACGAAACTGACTCGGGTTCAATTGGGTCGACCCTAACCCGACCCGGGTAGGCAAACGGGTCAAAAACTCGGACCCAAACCAGACCCGTCGGGTTGCCGGGTTAACCCGACCCGGCACGGGACGCGAGCTCGGGCGCGCAGGTGGGCGGAGTCAACTCAAACACGACCATTTTCCAACGGCTCAAATACTACGCAAACACCGGACCGTTATCAAACGGGTCGGAGTTCAACCCGATTTTTCCGAGGGTGGTTTTCGGGTACGGATCAAATATTGAACCCCTAATCCGACCCTGAAAATTCGGGTTTGACCCGACCCGATTTCAAAACACGGTCGGGGTTCGGGGTCCCAAATTCGCTCGTTTGAAAAAACGAGTGATCGGGTTGACACGACGGGTTGGCGAGGTCAAACCAAAACTCGCTTAGAATGAGACTGACCCCGTGCTACCACGCCTGCCCTGCGCGACCGCCAATGCTGCCAGCGCCCTGCTTGAGACTCCTGCGACCGCACATCTGCGTTGCCCGCTCGCGAGTTGCTCCCGAGCTACCCTCGGCCCCGCAATCGCGCACCCTGCCCGCACGCGCGCGCCCTGCCCTCGTGCTCTTCTCGGCCCCGCCGCACGCCCGCGTCGTTCGCAAACGCAGCCGTGCACCCGGCCTGCCCCCGTGGCTTGCCATACATCTGCGCACACTGCACGCGGCTCACCAGTTAGCCGCGGCGCCAGCG
>NW_021319425.1:761997-765370 GCF_001605985.2 Dendrobium catenatum
AAAAAAAAAAAAAAGTTACTAGCTGAGTGTTAATTTTTATAACCAAATTTTAGAGCTTAATTAATATAAGCATCATTAATTCATTTTATTTCAAAAGCTCTATGGAAAACTTCTCTTGAAACTTTATCATATGCTTTAGATTCTCCTTACACACACAAGTTCCCTAAAATTGTACAAAAAATTGAAAATATTTCTATCACTACTGTCATCATCACCTTATGAGCCGCCATCGATCCCTCACAAGATTGAAAATAAAAAATATATTTAAGGCAAAATTTTATTTCAATTAAAATTAAAATATATATAGAAAAAACAATAATAATAATAATAAAGTGATCCCACGTGTCCCCTAATAACTTAAACATGCATGAATTGAATTGAGCAATACTTTTCTGACTTACAGGAATATATATTTCTCATACTACTATTTAATATGTCTTAGATGCGTTGAATTGGCAGGTAGAATTTCATTTATTATCAAGAAAGGGATTCAATATGCAATAAGGGGGAGGTTTTGGGTGATCAGCAGCACGTGCTATAAATTCATATCATAAATATAAGACAAACTAATTTTGTATTAGGACAAACTTTTAATCGGAATATTATTTTTGCTATGTATGTATGCTGAAAGTGGCATAACAAAAGAGAAAGAATTTAGCATTTTAATTTTGATTTAGGATGGCTTTTTATCATTTTTTAAGCAACTTTTTAATACAAAAAATTTTTGTTTAATTTTTTTTTCTTTACAAAAAATATTTTTTAGAAAACAAACTAATTTTGTATTTGGACAAACTTTTAATCGGAATATTATTTTTGCTATGTATGTATGCTGAAAGTGGCATAACAAAAGAGAAAGAATTTAGCATTTTAATTTTGATTAAGGATGGCTTTTTTATCATTTTTTAAGCAACTTTTTAATTTTTTTTTTTTTGCTTAAAAATTTTTTGTACTAAAAATATGTTTTAGAAAACATTAAAAAAAGGCTTCCTATTCATCCCAAAGGAAGGCTTTTTGCCTTTTTGGTACTAAAAATATGTTCATAAGAGACCAATATTTTTACGTGAAAAATTCTAGAAAGAAGAAAAATCACACAGCCTGACCCAATTTGAATGAATTCACTAATTAATTTTTATGGTTAATTACAAATAAGGCCCTTCTTTAGGGAGAAAGCATTGGCTCGATGTAGCAAATATGCAACATGATGGGAGTTCGAAGAATCAATTTTGATAGATTCGATTGATTGACATGATCATTAGTTGGTGAGCGATGTAGAATAAATATTTCTTGTGATAACTTATAGTACTAAAAAACAATACTATATTAATATGATAATAGATGCGTCGAATTGGGAAGTAGAAGTCCATTTCTTCTCAAGAAAGCGATTCAATATGAAATAACGTGGGAGGTTTTGGGTGAGCAGCACGTGATATAAATTCATATCATAAATATAAGACAAAATAATTTTGTATTAGGGCAAACTCTTAATTGGAATATTATTTTTGCTATGAATGCAGAAAGTGGCATAACAAAAGAGAGAAAGAATTTAGCATTTTATTTATTTATTTTGGGAACTGGGTATCCCCTCGCTGCTATTCTTGAAAGAATGGTAGCCAACCTGACTAATCCTCAGCTGACCTAGAAGAGGCACCCATCCCATAAACCTCCTAGCCAGCACTTGATTAGGCCCCACTTAAAAAGCGCTGCCACTCGAGGGGAACCGATAATAGATTGGGGGGGTTCCCAAGCGAACTCGCCCACCAACCAAGCTAAGCATCTGTGGGTAGCATTTTAATCTTGATTTCGGATGGCTTTTTATTACTTTTTAAGCAATTTTTTAGTTTTTTTTTTTAATTTTTATACTAAAAATATGTTTTAGAAAGCATTAAAAAAGTCATCCCAATGGGAAGACTTTCTTATTGCTTCTTAAAGCAACTTTTTAGTACAAAAATCCTCAAACAATCATCTATGTAGATGAATAAAAAGAACACAAACATTATATCTTTTAACTATTGTTGTGTCCTAGAATATTCATGACGATAGAGAAATATAAAGTTTAGCGTTTTAACTTTGTACAAATACCCAGCACGGAAATAGATAAAAGAGGGTATGTTTTGTTCATAAGAGATAACAAAGATTTTTATGTGAAAAATCCTGAAAAGGGGAAAACCACAGGGCCTATTCCAATTTGAATGAATTCACTAATATTTGCAGTTTATTACAAATGATGCCCTTCCTTAAGGGAAGACATTTGCTCGATGTAGAAAATGCACATCATAATTAGAGTGCATTACATGGTGGGAGTTGGAAGAATTATTGTTGATATGTTTGCTTTGTTGATAGGACCATAGTCGACGAGTGATGCATATCAGAAGAATCATAGTAATGTGACGGTGGTGGGAAGGACCATAGTCGGACAATGGAGGTCGAAAAGACAATAGTTGGCGAGCAACGGAGGTCAGAAAGGCTATTGTCGAGTGATGGAAGTTGGGGATACCATAGTCTAGATATGGTAGTTGAAGAGACCATAGTCGGTGGATGATGGAGTTCGGAGAGATCATAGTCGACAGGCAAAGATGGTCGTAATGACTGTAGTCAGGCGACGAAGGTTGGAAAAACCATAGTCGGCGATGGTGGTTAGGAGAAAATCTAGCGATAATCGATGAACGGGGGTAAGTCGGACGACATTTGGTGACCGGGCAAAAGTTCGCAAAAGCCTAGCGATAGTCGGGGGCAAGGCATTAATCTGGAGTCAATTGGTGGATGGGCGAAAGTTTAGCAAAAGTCTGGTGACAGTCGATAGTCAAGTATAAATCTAGCGTCAATTTGTGTTCGGACATAAATTCAATGTCAGCTGGTGGTCGGGCGAAAGTTTGGCGACAAACGGTGGCCAGGCGAAAGCCCGTCAAAAATTCGGCGATAGTCGGTGGCCGAATAGTTGTCGAGGAGGAGCTTGGTGGCAAGAGATATCTCAAATTTCTCTTCCTCTCCACTCTTTTTTCCTTCCTCCTTTTCCTTAATCTCCATCTCAATTAAGAAAAAAGGTTATTTATAGTATTTTGGGAGTGACATGGCCACTAAATTCAGAGAAGATTCAGGGCATATTAGAGTGTTTCCAACCTTGGGTCTGGATCGTTTATCAAGTATTATAGTGTATTAATAAAGTCAGAATTTAACAATCTGGGGCTCGTTAGAATTGTCTCGTCGAGCCACTCGATTCAACTATTAAACATGTCACATTTGGAAATCATTTGATTGACCAATTTAAAATTTGAACATTCCAAATGCGCTTAAGGTGATTTGGACCCATTTGAGCTCTGATTGGATCGAATTTCACTATAGCAAAATCACCGATTACCGACAGCTTTTCCTGCGG
>NW_021319425.1:765470-770329 GCF_001605985.2 Dendrobium catenatum
AAATAAACCAAATTAAAGTTTAGTTTGACTAAATTTAGGAATCATTTGGGATATTTTTTTACTATTTTCTAAAGTAGTTATCGAATATATTTTTTTTTTGAAAAAAATTTTGTACTAAAAAATTTCTTTAGAAATCAGTAGAAAAATAGTCCCAAGAGAAGCCATAGATTTAAAAATAATCCGGTCAATTTAGCTTTGTTAATTTTATTGCTGAAACCATTTGATCTAACAAAATTATAAATTAAACCATCAAAATCAGTAAAACACACTATTCCGTTGAGGATTATCAGGGGAGGAATCAAGAAAAGTTCAAGTAGGTAATTGCTCACCCTAAATTTTTTTTCTTTGCAAAAGAAATATTTTAACTATTTTGCTCACTTTCAATATATACAATTGCTTAAATTCTAAAAGATTAATTATTTTTTTATTTCATATATAAGATTATGTATTTCACAATTCTATTTTATACACTCTTAAAAAAGGCTAAAACTGCCCCTATAATCCTTCATCAATGGACTATAACATAGAAATTCCTAAGGTAAAAACACCACAAATTTTCCCCACAAACAATTTCTTTTAAGGTAGTGGTGGAGCCAAAAAATTTATTCAGAGGAGGCCTAAATTAAAATAGCTATGTTTGTTGTCTCATCTCGAATGTTAGAATACATTAAAATAATTCCGTTCACCATCTCATTATCAGAGCAAAGATAAGCTGTAAGATTAAAATTAAGAATACAAATAGCATGATTCTTATAGCTTAGGAGACAAATATCTGTCATGAACGGTCTCCGTTCTGAAGCGAGAGGAAAGAAAAGGGAAAATGAAAGCCATGCTGAAAGTCGTAAGTCGCAACTCGCAAGTCGTGAGAGAAGAGCAAAGGGGAAAACGAAATAGGTTGTTTGGGTCGAGAGAAAGCAAGCCGTTTGGGGTGGTATCTGTTTGGGCTTGGGCACGCGGAAGAGAAACCTGCTCGAGGTCGCCTAAGTATATCAAATTTGAAAATTATTAATACCACATTATTAAATTTATTAACAAATTTGAAAATCATTAATAATAAATTTGATATGCATGCGCAGGCGCAGAAAATTGATGTATATTAATATTAACCGTGTTGTAGTTTAACATTATCCATAAGCCGCTTAATTTAATTTGAAAAGTAATTAAATTGATTTTATTTTCTAAAATTTACAATCGAATTATTGACTTAATAAATTGCCAAATCGGTCAAATTTACGGTCGAATCTAAATTCCTCTACGAAAAACGAATTCGATAGCTTAAAATAGAAATCAAAATAAAAAACAAAATAAATCACATACTAATTGTGTTTATCATTATTATTATTATTTTGTAGGAACTATTGCCATTTTTTATACCTTGCACACCCCAGGCTAGCTCCGACGCTGAACGATGGTACTAAAACAGTAAAACTGAAGAGTACTTACTGATGGGAGAACGAAGGAAAGCATAGCAAAGATTATTAATTTTGACGGAATGAAATTATTAACCGATAGAGGGAGATAATGTATGTAGCTTATGAACTTTTCTCAAGCCTTTCGTGGAGAGCGAGACTCAGCCTATCGCCGCCCTGCAAAGCCTCCGGAACTCGAACAATTACGTCCTGAAGCATCAGTTCCTTAAAACTCACAACAGTTGCGTGCTGAACCACCAAACCAAGATCCCGCATCTCCGCCATCAACTTCGCCGGCGAGTGGCTCAAATTTTCCGACTGCACCCTAATCATAGCATCATCACCAAGAAGCTTGACCTCCACTTCAATGGTGGCGACCCCTCCACAACTTATTGATTTCGTCGTAACAGTACTACTTGGCATTTCTCTACCGACATAACTCTCCTTCTCTAAAAACACTTCCTTTTTAACCTTCTTCGCCTCTCTCTCCAGATCCTCCACCTTACCCTGCAGCTCTTTTATATACGAAACAGCATCGGCGAGGAGAGACGCTTTATCCATCCTCGATACGTTAGGTACCACCGAGCGGAGAGCATAGAAGCGGTGGTTGAGTTTCTCCCGCCGCTGTCGCTCTGCTTCCACGTGGTTCATTGGATTGTTATTATCAGGCGCCACAGAACTCCTAGTTTTCCTTCCATACTTTTTTGCCCGGCGGCAGCGTGATATCTCTTCCTCTGAATCCGAATGCTCCGATTTAACGGATGGCCAGAGTCCGTTCTTAAGCAAAGTGGCGGTGCCAGATAGAAAAGCTCTCGCTTGATGAACTATGGACCAGTTCTGGGCGACGAGAACGGAGGAGCCTAGTTCGAGAACGCCGTCCGGGGTTGACAAGTAGAGGAGGGTCTCGATGCCGTGGATCTGAGCTTCGCGGGAGCGGTCGCAGCCGCAGTTGGACAAGGCGTTGGCGCCGGCGAGCCAGACGGGAGCAGGGGAAGCATATGCGCGAGCAGGCGATGCAGTCTCGTCGGTGGCGAACGTTCGCGTCAAAGAAAGAGCATAGAACCACTCCATGTCGTCGGTGTCTCCGCCGCGGCTGCTGGTGCCGCGGAAATGGCCATCGCCGAAGGAAAGGAGGTGGTGTTCGGGGGAAGCACGCCAGAATATGGCGTAGGCCCAACATTCGGGGTGGGAGTTGAGAAGACATTGAAGGCGGTACTGAAGAGTTGAAGGGGGTGAGGACGAGGAAGAAGGTGAGATCTGCTTTTCCATTTCTGTGCAGGGTTAAATGGGAGATAGCAAGAGGGAGCAGAAATAGAGCGTGAGGATGCCGTGGCGTTCACCGTTGCTGTTACGGATGTTGGGCTTCGGTTATGTAGCGCCAATATAAGGGGAGAAAGGAAATTTGCCAGTCCGACAAAAGCTTTGACTTTCCACGCCTTCTAGTGCACATAATTTATAATGCATTTCTTATTTTTTATTGAGAAATATGCTAAAAATATTATTTTCATTGACATTTTTTATTGGATTGATTATTAAACTCTTTCATGAATAAAAATGCATCAAAATGTTTTGAAGTCGAGCTATATTAGAATCACGTTCATCAAACGTGTCAGCCCTGTAATGTATTTTTTAATCAACTCTTTTGTATGATGTGAATTGTTCTTCTATTGACATTGTTAGTGCCATCAAAGCATGTCCTCAATGAACACTTGTTACAAACTTCTATTCTCTTTCACACATCGTTGTTTGATTATGCTTTCCCCATAGTACTCAATTTGTGGCTCTTTTTCTAACGTCCTTGATGCCATCAAAGTTTGCTCCAAATGTGCTCTCATCATGAATTTCTCTTCTCCTTACAATGTCGTCGTGTAACAATGTCTTCCCAACGAGCTTAATTCGTGACTCTTCTTCTCCTCACACGTTGCCGATTTCATAAAAGCCTGCCACTAGCAAACTCATATTGCAAACTTCATTTATACGTCCCAAGCCCAAATGAAAAAAAAATTGAGGGAAAATTTTAATAAATTAATTTAGGTCTCCCTCAAAAAACTTTCTGGCTCCACCACTGGATCAGAATTCTTTTTATAATAGAAACTATGAGCTAAAAAGCCCGAGAGAGCTTCCTCTCTCTTCTCTCTCTCTCTCTCTCTCTCTCATTTCCTCTTTCTCCTTCTCTTATTTTCTGTTGGTTCCTTCCTAGCCAAGCTGCATAGGAAAGTGAGAGAGGGAGAGAAATGGCAAAGATATTTAAATTAAAATATATAAAAACTCATTTTAGTGTATGGCGACGTGGCGCTCTGACCTGACGTTGTATACACATTTCATAGTTATTGTAGAATAAAGGCGTTACTCCCCCCCCCCCCCCTCAAAATTAAAGCCGATTCTGCCCCTGCATCACATCACATGAAGGCAAAACATATGCCAAAATTCCATCAAAAGCTTAACTTATATAAAATAACACAAAACCATACAAACTTTGGTTGCTAAAGCTATCACTCTTCCACCTTCCAATATCAATCCCTCTAACTACCCCTTCATCTTCAACTCTCACAGCTTAAATGTTTCAACCAAACTAAGGTTTTGCGGCTTTCTTACTGCTTCTTAAAGCGGCTTTCTAGTGCAAAAAAATTAATTTTTGTACTAAAAAGCCGCTTTAAGAAGCATGAAGAAAGTAGTCCCAAACGAAGCCTAAATCTATTATCTCTCCCCATCTAACTCCATTAATTCCATCTCACCCATAAGACAAAGTCCACAAACATCCATAGCTATACTTCCCAGACATCCTATTGGATTGTATCTGCTATTAAACATATTCTAAGTTCATGTTATGTTAAAAAATAAATTCTTTTGGCCGTCCATCAACAGAAATTACACGGGTTGGGTTTAGACTTTAAATTGATCCGTCAATCTGATTTTAACACGAAAGAGACCCGCTTAATTTTTTTCCTTTAAAAAGTTTTATTTGTTTGTATGATCTACTTAGTTTTTATCAATTAATCTAAATTCTATGGTTAACAAGTTTTAATTTTTTTTAATAAAAATGGGTTATCAAGTTGAGACCCTGTCAATTGGGTTGCTAGCTGGTCTGATTTAGGTTCACCTTTTTGACCTATTTGTTAAATAGATTAGATTCGAGTTGATCATATTTGATTCGATTTAATTTTGAGTTAGCATCCGAACAGCCCTGATCATAATATACAACTATTTTTATAAGGTCGCAATCATACTGAACAAATTTTAAATTAAATAAGAATTTGTTTAGGATGATAACTGTTATAAAAGTATATAATACTATATATAACATTGTTACTAGAGAAATTTATTTTCTAGAAACTATTATATTTTTTAAAGTTAGTTAATAGTTTTATATATTTGTCACGCTAACACTGTAACACATTTATTTATGAACAAAATCTTTCTCAATACAATTAAAAAAAATACTGAATTGTG
>NW_021319425.1:774305-797414 GCF_001605985.2 Dendrobium catenatum
GTCGGGTCAACCCGCGAACCCATTTAAAATCAACTACCCGCACTGCCCCGTCGCCTGCTTGCGCAAGCCAGCGCGGCCACTCGCGCACCAGTTTCGGGTCAACCCGTGTCGGGTTGGGTCAACCCGGCAACCCGCCGAGTCAGGTCTGGGTTCGGATATCCGACACGTTTACCTACTCGGGTCGGGTTAGGATCAACCCGTTTGAACTCTGGTCATTTTCTGGTTCGACTCGAACCCGACCCGTGACCCGAAATTAACACCCCTAAACATGACCATCACCGAAGCCCCCAGTAAGAGAAAACCACCAATTGACAAGACTCCTTGGCTTTCATAAGACTATCCAAGAAAAGAATGGTATGGTGTAGGACTTTGCTCATCATTGTCCAGAAAACTAAAATAACAAAGCCAATCAATAACCAATAAATTCTACAAGTATTCCATACAAAAGCATCCAAAAAAACTGCAGCCAGTAGAGCACAGATTGCCATAGGCCTAAACCAAAGGCAGCATGACCATCCCAAAAGCCCCAAGGCAGAGAACACCAATTAACAAAACTCTTAAGTTGCCAAAAGGCTATCCAAGAAAAGCATGGAATGCGAGCACTCATAACCCACAATGCACAGAGTTAACCAAAACACCAAAACTAACCAGCAACCAAGAAATTCTGCAAGCATTAAACCCAAAATTTTTTTTAAAAAAATCATTCCTTGATCTGATAAAGAAAATTAAATTTCTTAATTTTTGCACGAATAACATAAATGATATAAGCTTTAATAACTATCGGACTCTCCCAGGAAGTAGTAAACCTTTTCTTGTTCTTTTTCCTCCAAAGATAGTAAACAACACAAAAAACATTGAAAAAGTAGAAATATTTTTCATTTAGATTGAAATGCTGAATATTATCCAAGAAATCATGTTTGCAAAAGATTAGGCCTATGATAAAACTTGCCAAGCAAAGGGAGCAAATCTATAAGAATCGAGAAGGTGTAGTCACATTCAAAAAAATAGATGGGCATGAGATCCAGTACTGCTAAGGCTAAAGGAGCTGGAGGGGAATGCCGGAATTCCCCTTTTAATTAAAAGATCCGCACATTTTAATCTTCTCAAAACCGTCATCCAAGTATAACAGGTGAACCAAAGAGCATGCTTCTTATGCCAAATAAACTTACACCAATCCAGATCCTCCAAATTAGATTAGAAATTAGTAGTAAAACTTTTTAACGAGGGGTTGGAGGAGCCATTCCAGATTAAAGCCGGTTGCTCCTAAATATTTATATAGAAAATAATGGCCTTAACACAATCTGGAAGGTAATCCAGAAGAGATCATTGCCCATTTATGATGAAGTCATTCACAGAGAGATGAGTCAGCCTATTGGAGTTGAAAGATTTAGATAATATATAACATTTACACCAATGATCCCAAAGCATGGAGTAATTATAGTTTGGGGCAACATCAAGACAGATGGAGTTTTTAATGCTCTGAGCCGAATGAGATATCAGTTTCCAAAATTAGGAAGCAAATGAAAGAGGTGGCTTCCAAGGGGATTCAAATTTAGCTCTAAACCGAGTGCCCAAATTAGCATTAAAGTTATACATACGTCAAATGAAAGAACAAACCACACTATAATAAATAGAATCAAAAGAAGGAAGCCCCAAACAACCTTTACATTTCAGCCTAGTCACAAACCTCCAAGAAATAAAGTGTAACTTTTTTTCCTTAATTTTGCCGTGAAATAAAAACTTTGAGCAAAGTATAATTTTATAGGATACGTTACCCTAATTTTTATGTTATCAACGTATCATTGAACCAAAATCCTTTATTGGCCTCTGCTTTCTACTGGCTCAGAGCAGCGGAGCTTCAGGATTCGTTCACGTCTCCGGTGGCGGTCTAGTTCCATATGGCAGCCTTCAGCGGCGACGAGACCGCCCCCTTCTTTGGCTTCCTGGGCGCCGCGGCTGCTCTCGTCTTCTCCTGTATCCCTAACCTCCAGCATGTTCGTTGTCCTTCTATTTTATCCCGATCTGGATCTAAAAGCATCTTGTATTTGTGGCAGGCATGGGGGCGGCGTACGGCACCGCGAAGAGCGGTGTGGGCGTGGCTTCGATGGGGGTTATGAGACCCGAACTGGTGATGAAGTCGATCGTGCCCGTAGTTATGGCCGGGGTGCTCGGCATTTACGGTCTCATCATAGCCGTCATTATCAGTACCGGTATAAACCCTAAGGCCAAGTCCTACTACCTCTTTGATGGATACGCACATCTTTCCTCCGGCTTGGCTTGCGGGCTCGCGGGCCTCTCGGCAGGCATGGCAATTGGGATCGTCGGTGATGCGGGTGTCAGGTAACTTTTTTTTTTAATTTTAATTTTTTTTTTTGAGTCCATTGGTGAAGAGCTCTTGTCGCTGATTTATGCTCGAGGTCCTTACTAATTGTCATGAGATGTTCATATGGTCATAGACACAATCATTCCTTTTAGGGGCGAACGCCAGTTATTTAATTATATTGGTATGGCGTGCCATCCATTTGATAGAATGTGAAGCAATGTAGTTTGGTTCATTTGTTCATTTCTTGCACTCGCAAATAATAGCTTTAATAGTTATTTGTGGAGTAACCTGCAAACGATATTATTGTCTTTTTTCTTTACCTTCCAAAATATTAGATCTTGCTCAGATTAATTTAAATCAAAAGGTGTAGTGATTTTCTGCCTAGGATTTTGTTCTAGGAATTCTTAGTTAGTTGTTATAATGTATTGTCCCCAAATAGCCTTGGGGTCGTGGGGTTTGTTATGTTTTATATGTGATATGATATAATGCACTGAAAATGTTAAGTTTTATATGAATTCATCTTGGACAAGATTGAGCAACGCTTCTTATTACTACCAAAAGATTGGATCTTCCACTACTCGTAGTGATTTCTGCGGACAATTAGGGGCATATAGCTTAGAGAATAGTGCTAGTTAAACAACTAAAGGCAATATTTGGAGTATCATCATCATCTACAGATCTACTACTGCAACAACCTTAGCCTTATTCCAACTATTATGGGATATCATATCCTGTTAAGTGGATATTTTAAAATTAACCACATCAATTAATTTAGTATTATATCAACCATTCCAATTCTATTTTGGTTGTATAATTTTTGTTTGTTTTCTAGGCTATCTCACATGGAACTAGTTACTTGGGTTTAATTAAATTTTTGTTTAAACAATACTATCATTGTTTCACAATTCACAAGTGATTTGTTGTGCTAGAGATACCTTATTAATCTTTTTTGGGCTTCACATTACAACTTACTCTCTGGAGAAGCGTTGCATGGAGGACCTTTACTTAGGAGAATACTCTCTGTTCCTAGTTTTGTGCTTTCCATGCTGCACTCTTTTAGAAAAGGCGACCTTATTGTATATTTTATCCAAAAACCATTTATTGAACCAGGTAGTTCATTTGAGTTACAGTTACCAGATTGTCTGGTTTTCTGGCTTGCTAATCTGTAGATTGTGTACTTGTAGTTTTTTTTTTTGCAGGAGCATTAAAGCTACTGGTGAAATGATGCGTGCTAATTTAATAATTTCTACTTTGTTTATGATGTTTTATATAAATGGCAAATTTTTCGCATTGCAATTAGTCCTGCATATTGACAATAGATCATCAATAAACCTTTTCCCTCTCTTACGATGTCTTTATTGTTCTAATTTCTTTTCTTCTTCGTAAGACTTTTTATTCTGTTGGATCATTTAGCTCTCATATTCTTCTCTTAAGCTACTTAGTAATAAGTTTACCAAACTAAATGTGTTCTGGGCAAATTCACCCTAAAATATCTTTTTTTTTTAATTCCAAAGCTGTTTGGAGTAGCTCTTCTATTTCCTTGGGTACTTTGTCTGAATGGATATGATCCTTATTTCTGGAATTACAAATTAAGTAGAAGCCTTTTAGACGAGGTATATGATAGATTGGGCATATGTTGTTTTTTTTTATAATTGTATTGTTTATGTTTTTTAGAGAAGGTATTTAATTTTTCTGTAAAATGTGTATGGGAAATCCTTAACATTCTTTGTGTACCCTCTCCATAGCTTGACCATCATAGAAAATGCACTTATGGAACAGGCCATCTATTTGTATTAGAGTATAAACAATTTTATTTCTTAAATCTACTCAGCATGACATAACATTATCAAAGGAATCCTTAGTAGGCTAAGCACAATTCCTAGCCTTTTTTGTTTTAGGGATTGCTTGTAAATTGAAAGAATATTTTACAAAACAATGTTTTTTTGGATTCCACTTTTTGGTCGAGTGTATTTAAAAAACCAACATGGATTCTGAACTTTCTCTGTCTCCCCAACCTAAGAAATTCATTTTCAAATACAAAATGTGCAAAGTGAAACCAGAATGTAGTTAGTGCAACTTGTCAATCTTCAACATGACATTGGCTACTGGTTATTTGGTTGGACCTTGCCAACTCAAGGACGTTGGCAGTTGATGACCCCCCAATTAACTCTTTTATTTTATTAACTCATCATGCTTCAACAGACTCTAAAGGTTTTAGTGGGCCCTGTTAAGTCTAAGAGAATTAATTTGGTTTCATATCAGAAAGATTTATTATTGAATTTCATTTTAAAAATAACACCAAATATTACTTAGAAAATGATGAATATATAAATATGACATGGAGAAAATTAATTTTTCAATGTATCTTACAATTAAGTTATGAGATAGTATCATAGTGTTGGTTTATGAAAAAATATATTAGTATAAGAGAATCAATTTGGTTTCATATCAGAAAGGCCTAAGACATTCAATGATAAAGTATAGAGCAAGTAAAATGATATTTGTATGATTTTTTTTTTTTACCTTAAGAAGACATTTGATTGAGTGTCATAATAATGAATTTTGTATACTTTTAGAAAAAATGTGTCAAAAGTATATTGAAATTAGAAGAGAAATATATGATGGAGCATGTATTTGTATTAAATTTAGTTATGGAGTGACCAAAAAATTAATTATATTTGAATTGTATTAAGGATGAACATTGAGTCCATATCTTTTTTATTGGTCATGGAGATGCTTAAAAAATATATTTGAAGTGAAGTGCCTAAGTATATGTAATTCACAAGTTTTAATTGGTGATATTGCTGCTGAAATAGTGGTAAGTTATTGTAATTGTGAAATATTTAAAACATAAAGGACTTATGATGAGCAAAGCAAATATCGAATATATGATATCTTATTTTGATGGGTAAGATGTTAGCAATTATCATTCAATACTATTAAAAGATAAACCGATACCTTGGTGTAATAGGTTTAGATAAATTGGATGCATTGTACAACAGAGTAGTGATGAGTATTATGTGATGAGAGAATATCATGAAGATTTAAAGTTAAGTTTTATAAAATTACAGTTTTATTGCTTTGCTATGTGGTTTTGAGTATTGAGTAGAAAAAACTTGATGATTGCAAACTGCATGCCAAGGAAATGAAAATGATATGAGAGATTATCAAAATTATGAAGAAATAAGTTTGGAGGGATTAGCATTTATTGATGGTTAAAAATTGATTTTGATTGTTTGTACATGTCCTACAAAGAGCACAAAATATGTTTAGTAAATTGTTAGATATAATTAGTATCAAAGGATTAGGAAGAAAAATATGGAGTGTAGGTTTAACACCTTATACATTACTCAACAAAAATGAATTAAAAGTAAGGGTTTATAAAGCTAACCTCAAATAGTTGGGGCACTGTTAATGTTGAATTTTATGTAATTTCATATAATTCTCTCTCCATAACTTGTCATGTTTCAAATCTCACCGCTTGTTGTGCCATGTTTTTGGATCTCACTTGATAGCTTGCCATGCCAAATTTGGTTTTTGGTCTATTGTTAGGTTGATGAATAAACTTACGAAACAATATATCTACCCGTTTTCATGATTTTGCCAACATATATTTGACAAAAATCTTCATTTGTATTTAACCCTAATTTTTTGATTTTGTGCTTGTTTTAATGAGGCTGATGTATTGGTTAAACTCTAATGCGGTGAATAATACAAATAAATTTTTAAAATGACCATTGGATTTAGATTTAATTAACTTTGGATCCAATATAGATAGTAAAACAACAAATAAATGAATTACAACAAACTTTATTAGCTATCGTTGTATGCACAAGCATAAGTTTGGTGAGCCAGAGCACCATGATATTTTTTATAAGAAAGTACAACAAGCAGTAGAGGTTCAAGTCCGATGGAGTAGGGGCAAAAAAAGATTGATCGTGGATACGATAAGGATTCAATAGTCAACCCTCTTAAGGAGCGAATAATATGCTTCTACATTCATAGATAATTTCAATAATTAGGTTGGATTTGAATTTGAAAACAATCAACTCTTTGCTTTTAATAGTAGATGTTTTTAGAGGAAGGGTCACAATTGTGGGGTTGTGATCAAGAAAATATAAGTTATCTTTTGTTTTCTCAGCCCCTCTTGGAGCAACTTCCATAAAATTTCTAGGGGATTCTTTTCACGGAGCACAAATCCCTCTTCCTTAAAGATTGAATAAGAATCTCGAGTATTTTCAAGATGCAATACTAACTTTCATGGTAACCTAGGGATTGGGAATTAATAAGGAAATCTCTTTATTTATGATATGAAATTGCTAATGAAGGCCTAACCATAGAAAAATGTAATCAAGTCGAACCATAATAATTATTGGAAGTAATTGAGAATGCTTTGTTGCATAAAAATAAATTAATACATTTATGAAAACAACAACTTTATATTTAATGGATAATGTTTTTTTACATCACTGACTTTTAGACCTTGTATAGTTAGACTTTATATTGGTGGGACTTTTTGCATTGGGTGTGCTATACAAAAAATTAAATAAGAGTAATTAAGAAAACAAATAGT
This sequence comes from Dendrobium catenatum, assembly GCF_001605985.2. NCBI lineage: Eukaryota > Viridiplantae > Streptophyta > Magnoliopsida > Asparagales > Orchidaceae > Dendrobium > Dendrobium catenatum. Next base: position 781,202 of record NW_021319425.1, read on the forward strand.
AAGGAAAATTTATGTTTGTGAAGGCGATGTTGATCTCTATCCATTGAGTAGATAACATATTTTTGGTGTTGTATTGGTTGTTGCTTGTGATGCCATGTTTGAGGCTCATTCCTTTTTTTCACCATCACATGTTCGGGCAAAATTGTTGTATAAACTCACATTCCTTAGTGAAGTCCAAAGAAAGTAAAGAAATACAAGAAAAAAATTGCTAGTTTTAATATAGTAGGTAGAGTTACTTGATGCATGCATGCATATCTAGTGTACCCAGAGCTTCTTATATATGTTTAATTGTACTTGAAGCCCATATATTAATGGAATTGTTCATGGCCAAATATTCTATTATTTACATCGCATGTGAATTGAAGCAATTAGGGATTATACCTAGTAATGTGTAGGAGTCAATACTCATTAATTTATCATTTTAATTTTGAGCTGATGATGAGTTCTTAATTTGTTGGAGATACTAATACCACACTCTTTAGGTTTATATTTGGTTTTATATCTATCATTAAAAGAGAGAGAGAGGGAGAGAGAATCTCATCAGGTTCCATCGCTTGAGCATGCTTTTTAACTTGCATTAGATTTTGAACAAATCTCAAAAAGAATTTATATCTAAGAGGGCTATTATATATTCAGGAGTGCATTGTTTTGTCATGGCAGTTAAGCTTAGCTCATTACACCTTTTGCATCTAATGTATTAATAGTATAATCAATGAGGAAACTTAGGAAAATCAATTGCATGTGGATTGAAGATTTTTGCCAAGGCATGCTCTAATGGTCATTAAATTGGTCGTTATGCTAGTTAGTGTCCTAGTGGGAACTTGCATGATCTAAGGGTCATTAAATTGGTCATTGTGCTAGTTAGTGTCCTAGTAGGAACCTGCATAATGAAATTAATGATTATGAAGATGTTTATCAAGTTGACGAGGATATTAGTGATGTTTTGGTTGCTTTAGTCGATAATTTTTTGAACATTATGTATTGCATCATAGCTACACAATAGATTGAATTTGATTGGTAGAGAGTTGCAATTTCTTAAATCTATTTCAAATATGGGAAGAAATTTTGCAAGCTTAAAATTGATAGAAGTTGTATCATTGTTGTGTTCATGTTTACCTCAAACCATTTGAATTTGAGAGCTAGATCACATCCTCAATCTTATAAAAATTTAGTGTTCCCACTGAAGTGAAAAAAATATTTGAATATTGAGCAAATAATCATTTGAGAAAGATTATAGGTGCGAGGGTGTGATTCATGCTTTAATATTGTGGATTTGAATAACGTGATTGCTAGAGTTGTGTGATTTTAGAGTCATTTAACTTATTGAACTTTTTGATAAATTACCACCACTAAAGGATATGTAATGTGCTATTGATGTAGTTCTTAGATCATAATTTCTTAATTTGCAACATTATAGAATGAATCCAATAAAACATATTAACTTAAGAGGCAAGTTGATGAATTACTTAAAAGGTAGTTTATTATGGAAAGTATGAGTGCTTATGATGTACCTATTTTGTAGTAAGAGAATTTTTGTGAATAGTAGAACCATTAATCAGTTCACCATCAAATACATATTTTTATACCTTTTTTGGATGACATGTTGGATAATCTAAAATTGATTTGCAGAGTGGGCATCAAGTTAGAAGAATGGAAGATGAGGAATCAAAAACTATTTTTAAGATTAAAGATGAATTATATAAATGGTTGGGTGATGACTTTTGGTGATGAATATTTTTAAGATGAAGACCCAAAATGATTATTTGAAAAGTGATTGAAGTTTTACAAGCTGAAAAGTTATGTTTGAATATGGAGAGATGTTGGTTTGAAAAAAAAAAAAAAAACTACCTAGGTTTTATTATGTATGTGGATGACTTATCTGTTGATTCTGAGAATGTTAAAGCCATGAATAATCGATTAACACCAAATATGATTATTGGAGTTTTTATTGTTTGGCTTCTTTCTAGATATATGATTTATTAAGGGATTTGGTTTTGGTATGATCCCATTAACAAATTATTTTTAAATTTGAGAATTCAAATTGGTTAGTTTGTTAATTATGATTTTGCTTAAATGAACAAAAAGACTTATCCATGCACTTGTGCTTAAGTTGCTTGATTTTAATGAAGCGATTGAGGTTTCTTATTATCCCTCGGAATAGATATTTGAGAAGAATGACATTTTATTCCCTTCTTCACCGAAAAGTTAAAATGAGGCTAAACAAACATATTCAAACAGTAATAAGGAATTTTGAATTTGGGCAATTGACGAAGCATATTTAATTATCATGCTTTAAAATATTTGAATTTTTAAAAGAATTTAAGCAATAGGTGAAACTTATTTAAATACAAAGCAAAAATAATGAAAATATAAATGAAAATCAATGCAAAACACACACAAGAAGTTATAGAGTTTCACCCAGTTGATGGCTACGTCATAATTTTTCCGTTGTAGATTTCTCTCTGATTTGATTGTGGATAATTGTAATCCTAATTTCTCAAATCTCGATATAAGACGAATCCCCTCTTTAGAAAGCAAAATCTTGGGCAGCTGAAATTAATCAAATTCCTAAAATTCCCTTATTAAAATAACCATGCATATCATGTATCTTTTGGGGCTAAAATTGGGCTCCACATTTTAACAACTAAGTGGATTGGATTTGTGCTTGATGTTTATTTATTGTTAAATGAAATGTTAGATATGATAACAAACTAGGTGATGCCTTGATTAGAGTTATTGTCATTCTACATACAATAAATGTAAGGCGATTGGTTTTTGATAGTATGAAAGGTGTGTTCACTTGTAAGAATTTTCGTGGGATTTACGAAGACTTAAATAGCAATGAATCATCGAGGAATTTTTTATCTTTGAGAATTACATGCCAGAGGCATTGTTCGAGAATTTGGAATGTATAAGACAGTTGCAATGACTAGTAATATAATTATTTTTACCAAGTTAGAAAGGACTTATAAATGCCTTATGTCAGTTTGATAAAGGTAGGAGACATTATACAGAGTTTTTTTGAATTTGCTAAGTGTAAGAAACATGCATAGGATTATATACACCTTTACTAATTCTATAGGGAGGATGCTAAAATGGACTGTTTTAGGTTTACAACACAAACTAAGTAAACATGATTATATTTTTGTAGTGATAATTTTTTATTTTTCAAAAAATTGACAAGTAATACTGTAATAACATATCATAAAACTATCAATTCATCTCATATTGCTAAATTGTAATTTAGTGAATTAGTTAAATTATATGGTGTACCTAAAATAATTATTTTTGGTCAAGATGCAAAATTTATTAGTTATTTTTGGAAAACGCTTTTGAGGAATATGGGAGCACAACATAAATTTTTAGCCACTTATCATAAACTGATGGTCAAAAGTAAGTGGTTAATTAATCTTTAAAGGATCTGTTATACTATCTAATAAAAGATCATGTATCTAGGTGCGATTTGATATTATTTATGATCGAGTTTCCATAACAATTTATGTAATAATAGGTCTATTAACACAAGTCTATTTAAGATTATCATTAGTTATCAGCGTAGGAGCGCCTATAGATCTTATTGGCCCTACTTATAGAGTCTAGGCATAGTACACAATTGGACAATATATGCATAATCTGTATGTGAATGCTCGCATTAAAACTGGCTATTAATTGTGATAATTACAAATTTTTTACTGATTTGAACATGTGATATGTGGAATTTAATTATGGTGATAAGGCCATAATGTGCCTAATTCTAGAAAGTTTTCCATTTGAAACTTTCAGTAGTTGTTTGATAGCTGGATTTAAGCAAAATTTATCGAAATTCTGTTGAATGTCAAAATTACAAAAATAATTCTTATTGATTTTTGAATGATGGATTTGCTAAATCTGATAGTTTGGTAGATTTATGAGTCTTGGATGAAAGAAGTGCACACAGAGAGGGAGGGGGGACAAGAACGAAGGTTGCTTTTGATAGCTAACTCCAATTAGGACTTGAATGTTTTTTTTAGCGATTGCTTTGATTTATCTTCTTGTATCTTTCATTTAATTCGGGGCCCTTTCTCTTTTATCTAGTGAGCTCTTAGTGTGCTTCTAGGGTTTTTGCTTTTACGCTTTTCAGTGGACCAAATAGGGAAGTTGTTGGGGCTTGTAACAGAAGGGCCTTTCTACTTCATTCCTTGGTGACTAAAGAAGCTTTGGATGGCACTATATATAGCATTAGTATAATTTTAGTTGGTTTCAGTTGATTTTGTGCCTTTGATTGGTGATTCCACTAAATATCCATTGTGGCTTTCAAGTATGTCATTTAGTCTTATTTATTAATTCACAGCTACTCAATCAAATAAATTAGATATAAATATGTTAATTAAAAATAAATTAGCATTAATAATTAATATTAATTAATCAAATAAAAGTTATTATATTAAATTAATTAAATTAATTTACTATTTAATCATTACTGGAATATTATTTATTCTAGTTATGGTCATTTACTTCATATTTTCTGAGGGAATAGAAGAGTAGTGGTGTTTAATTGTTTTTATTCTTAAATGTCTAGGGACTTTAAATGTGGGTAGCTTGTTTGTGAGTGCTCGTTGTTGTTGTTGTTATGTAATATGTTTTAATTTTATCATTAATGAGCACTATTAAAATTCTATTTGAGCTAACGGACTTAAATTGTGAAATAAATAACCAAAATAGCTCATCAAGATCTAATCATATATAATCTTTATCATGTCAAATAATTTTTGTGATTTAACTGCCTTAGAATTTACTAAACTCTACTTGAGTTAAAATCCTACTTGCAGCTAAACAACCCCTTAATAAATCTAATGCAAGAAGAAAAAACCATTTAAAATTTTACATTGTATTGAACTTAATGCCTACAAATTATAATTTTCAGGAAATAATTATAAAATTGCGCTTTTCAATTCCTTAAACCAACCAAATTCTTCAAAAAAGTGCGGATGACAGCAATTCTAATAAATAAATGATTGGAAAAGCTTCGGAATAATTGAAAATGAGGAACTGTGTTATGACATTATAGTTGACTGTGTTATGATAACCATTGCTCTTGATTGCCAATAGGGAGAGATTATTCTGTGCGGAACTAGAATGCACAGTATCAGTGGTACCGAGCCAGGTATATAGTAGGGGGTGATGTGGCACATTTTAGTTGGTCTCCGAACGGCGTTCGGCGTCCGCATAGAATAATTTCACGCCATATTATGACTTCAAATTCTGTTATGAATTTCCATAATCCTTAATGTGCAGCTGTAAATAACTTCGTTCTGATTGTTTTTACAGAGCCAATGCACAGCAACCAAAACTATTCGTTGGAATGATTCTCATTCTTATTTTTGCTGAAGCCTTGGCCCTATACGGCCTTATTGTCGGCATCATTCTTTCATCCCGTGCAGGTCAGTCTAGAGCCGACTAGTTGAAAAAGACAAACTGTTGCTTGATATTCGCAGGTCTGCCTTTTTTATTTCCTTCCCTCTGGCACTTAGTGCTTAACAAGGCTATTGAACCAAACTCGGTGGTTCTATTTTCCGTAATAGAGAAACAGTAACGGAGGTTCTCGGTTTGTAACATAACATATCATATATAAGTGTGTAGGGAACGCCCTTCTATTTATAAATTATTGTGTAGGAATATAAGGTTTAGCGGTGTCTGATGATAAGAATGGCGGTGCTTCCACAAGGATGGTGTTTTGATTTTATCATAATTATGGACCACTCATTTATGACAATTATTATCTTATTATTGTTGGATGGTGTCATAATACTAGAGAGCATAGATATTATATTTCCAAGAAAATAAGATCAAAAAGATTTTTATTATATGTTAATTTGGAGAATGTTTTTTTTTAACATTTCGGTCAATTAAGACAAAAGCATATATATCACATACACAAGATTTCACTTTAAAAAAATTTTAAGTGATTGTTAAAGCTCTCAATTAACACCTATTGAGCTGTGTGGAGAAATTCATTGTGGTCTATAATAGAGAATTGAGAGATCGGGCATGTGGCTTGACGGTTGATTGAAGACCTTCCTCCCGATCTCTCCTTGCCTCTCCCGGGATTTGCATGAAAGAGTAATGCTTTAGATTTGATATGTCATCAAAAATTATCTTGATCATGCATGAATCTTAGTGCAAAATCAAGTTGGAAACTTCCGAATTAAAATTGGGATCATCCGAAATTTGATTTCAGCAAACTTCTAGTCGAACCAAGTGTCTTGAGAATATGAACCCAACGACACCAAATCCAACCCGATCTGAGCCAAAACAGGTCTAAATCAAGGGTTAGAAGCACTATTTCCAAACGGTTTTCAAACATAATGTTCTTATAGTCGAATCGAGCGGCTTGACGAGAAGAATCCAACGAGCCTTGGATCATCGAATTCCAACATCACTAAGACATTCAAATGTCCATCAAACGACCCATGATCAAGGGATTCAATATTGGTTGTCCATCCAATCACTTCACATTTACCCTTGATTTTTCACCTATTTACGGGCCATGCAAGTCCAAAAATCTATAAATAGATCCATCATTTTTTCTTAAAAAGGGATCCAAGCAAGAAGAGAATAAGAGAAGAGAAGGAAGAAGAGAAGGAAGATAAGGAAGAGAAGGAAGAAGCTCCTCCTCGACCACCGTTGGAGTTTTGTCAGACCACCACATGAGGCCCTCGCCTTCACAGGACCACAACCTGAGGCCTTCGCCTTCGTCGGACCACCACCTAAGGCTCTCTCCTTCACCTGACCACCACTTGAGGCCCTCGCTTTAGCCAGACCATCACTTGAGGCTCTCGCCTTCGCCGGACCACCACCGGAGACCCTCGCCTTCACCGGACCACCACTTAAGGCCCTCGCTGTAGTCGGACCATCACTTGAGGCCCTCGCCTTCGTCGGACCACCACTTGAGGCCTTCTCCTTCGCCAGACCCCACCTGAGGCCATCGACAGACCACCAATTGAGGCCTTCGCCTTCGCCGGACCCCACCTGAGGCCTTCGCCAGACCACCAATTGAGGCCTTCGCCTTCGCCGGACTACCACATGAGGCCCTCACCTTAGCCGGACCATCACTTGAGGCCCTCGCCTTTGCCGGACCATCACTTGAGGCCCTCGCCTTCGCCAAACCACCACTTGAGGCCATCGCCTTCGGCGTACCACCACTAAAGGCCCTCGCCTTCGCCGGATCATCGCCTGAGGCCCTCGCCTTCCCCGGATCATCGCTTGAGGCCCTCGCCTTCGCTGGACTTCTGTCTGATCACCACCTAAGGTCCGGACTTCTAAGTGACGCCAGATTTGACACTAGACTTCAACTATAATTTGTAATCTGATCGCCCTCAAGGACGAGTCAGCCCATTGTATTCAACTCAAATTCTAGTGAAATCTTTTCAACTGGGCTAGGCCCCGTGATTTTTCCTCTTTCTAGGATTTTCCACGTTAAAAATCTTGTGTTATATGTGTGTGAGCTGGACATCTGGGCAACGCCAAGATGTAAAATTACAACTCTATCGCCGCGTATATTCTAGCCCGCAACAAGATCTTATAAGGATTAGACTAAAAAATTAGGTCAAATCAACACGACTGTTGAAGCAGGCACAAATATCAAAATGTGAATTATTCTATCACATATGTACATCAAATTGTTGGCACTTCAGAACATTTATAAAGTGAAAAATATTTTGCTCATAAAAAAAAAAAATCGAAATGATTTTCGAGAGCTATTTAATGAATGGGATATGATATATGGTATATTTTATTGATTTGAAGCTTTACTTTAGGCTGAGTTGGACATTGTAGTAATACTCATTGTAAAATTAAGAAACAAAAGGCAGCATGCCAACTCTTCAGCTCTAAAAATTTCTTCTACGCTGGTTGGATTTAAAAACATTTTTACCGCATGTTCGGCCTTGTTCATTGTTTTAGGTGGTTTTTTCGTCCCTAGTAAATTATTTTCTTTTTAGGTCGTGGATTATTTGGCTTCAATTAGAGGTGTATATAAGCCGAGTAGAGTTTGAGCCATCTTAAAAGCTTGATTAAATAATCGAATTTGAGAAAATTGAGTTTTATTCTATGAATTCGAGCAAGTTCATAAGCTGCCTCATTTATTATGAAATATAGAAAATTATAATGATTTAAATAATTATTATAATAAAATGATGGAAAGAAACAAAAAAAAAAAATTAGAAATGAATCAATTAATCTAAGAAAGTGAGATGATTTTTAATTCTTTTTCATGATTTTGTACTTAAAAATTATGAATCATAATATATTTTAAGTATATTTTATATTAATTTGTTTCACGAATCGAGTCAGAATTGACTCAAGTTTGACTTATTAGTACATTGAGCTCGACTCACGAGCTATTTATCGAGCCTGAGCCAGCTTACGAGTCGGCTTGGCTCACTTACATCCCAAGCTTCAATGGTTGGATGCTTCTCTTATTATTTTTCATATGATGATGTTATTTCATCTTATGGGCTAGGGCTGATAAATAATTAAATATGCATGCTTAATCCAATCATAATTGGCTCCCTCATGAATAGATATTATACTCCTACATAAACTCAGACATCTAGTAGTGGATGGAGCACGTACACTATACACTTTATGTGAACCTTCCCTTAGCAGTCCATCAGTTGTTTTTTTTTTTCCATGTTATTTTGTCCCTTAACTCTTAATTATTTGCTTGGTCTTTTATCTTGGGTGATCCATTTACCTATTGATGTAATTTACCATAGTACTAAGTTACCTCTTGATAATAATATATAGTGTTGTGAATAAATGATGTACTTTTTCAATTTAATAGAAGTAATTTCAATTGAATTTCTCATAAGTGAAAGGCATATAATATATATCACACCGAGTCTTCGAATTATGATCCTTCTAATGATATTTTGTTGAAAAATTACCATAATAATCTTCAAATTAGGAATAAAATGCACATGGTATTCAAAAGTCCTATGATCCAATAGTATTAATGATTTATTTTGATTTCTAAGCGTAGCATCTAATCAGTAATCACTCATCTATTCAGTTTAATGGGATAGCGTAATCACTTGTCTGATGGGAATTAAAAAATAAAAACCAATTTTCTAATCACCACTTTGCCTAAACCTCCAATCTAATCACTATAATTGTGCCCTAGTTACGTGAACAAAAATGATAAACAACCTCTCTAATGGCGAGGTGAAAAATATGTTCATATTTATTCCACACACCCTAACCACCATTATCTAAAGCCTTTTTCCATAGCCACGTTCACACTTTCTTCCTTTTCAATTGCTCTCTTTCACCTTATGCCACTCCACCTCACGTGCGCTGCTCCCTTTCTCCTCTACGGAAAATTATTAGATCCGATCACCTGACAGAGAGATACATACGAATTTCTCTTTGTCTATAGTAAAAGCGTAGTCAAAGCTCAATTGCTACAGTAACTGCGCTTTATTGTAGATAGAGAAAAATCCAGATGTATTTCTCTGTCAGGTGACCAGACCTAATAATTCGCCCTCCTCTATGGCCACCATCTTGCAATATTCTTGTGTCTAAGAGAGCAATGACAACCCTTTACCAATCTTAGCATTCTCTACCACTAAATAGAGGAGTTTATTTCTTTCCTCCACTAATGGTTACCATAAAGCATCTTAGGTAATGTGCCACTGCAAACAAGTATAATTTATATGTATTTCATAAATAATTTTTTTAATATATATGATATATTGGCTATTCTATTTTTATAACAAATTATGATTTATAAGAATAATATTTATTGCATTTAACGGAAGTAATGTAGGAGAAATATATAATATACTATAGCAATGAATTTAATACATAGGAGTTCTTGCAGCAATAAATCAATGTATAATATTTCTATCACACGATAATTTCATTATGAATAATAAACAACCTATCACATATAGATCCTAATTTAATTAGTAAGAAAAACACCCATAATAAAGAATTGTACATTTTCCCCTTAATATATAGAAGTTATTTACCTCTAAGCTGAGGTATGAAATTCTAATTATATTTATATTTGAATGATAGTGCCATGTGGAACTCAGGTCGAAGGTCCTACAAACAAAAAATCTAATTTAAAGCTTGAGCTCTAGCTTTATTATACGAGTTCAATATGGCTGATCATGAGCAAACTCGTTTATTATAAAAGAGAGAAAATGAATATGATTCAAATAATTGTTATAATAAAATGATAAAATGAATTAGAAATTAAAATAAAAATAATAAAGAAGTACTTAAAATATGAAAGTGAGATTTATACATATTTTTTGTAACTCTTTTCTTAAAATCATGAGTACTAATATATTTTAAGTGTATTTTATATTAATATTTTATAAATGAGCCAGCTTGTGAGCTAACGAGTCAAGGGCTGGTTCAAGCTTAGCTCATTAGCACATCGAGCTCAAGTCATAAAAGATTTATCAAAGTGGCTCATTAGTTAGCTTAACTCACTTACAACTCTTACTCAAATTGCATCAAACCTAAATTATTAATATTATTTGAATAGCAAATTGAAAAAGAAAACTAATTAATAAATAAAATAAAATTGTAAAATTTTATAAATATTGTTGCAAGCTAGAATATTCGTGGTAGTAGAGTAAATAAATTTTTCGACTTAGCAATGCACATATATCCAACACATATACAAACAGATGATTTATGAGAGAGAGAGAGAGAGAGAGAGAGAGAGAGAGAGAGAGAGCAGTAAAATCCCAGATCTTTTTACATGAAAAACCCGAAGAGAAAAAAACCACGGGACATCGCCTAGTTGAAAAGATTCAACTAATTTTGAGTGAATTACAAATACTGATCCGTGTTTGGACTTATAGGAGATGAAATTGCAACAATTTGGAGTGTTGGGCAAAGGTCCTATGATTATCGGGAAGAAGTCCGAAGGTGTCCAGGCAAAATTTCAGTTGTCGGGCTGTGATCCGATGATGGTTGGGCAGGAGATTAGCGGTAGTAGGCGGATGGTAGTCTGGCCATGGTTGGCGGCCGGACGGTGGTCCTACGATGGTTGAGCGGAAGATCAACGACGATTAACAGACTGGTGCAAGTCCAATGGCGGCCAGCAGACGGGAGATGGTCCGACGATGGTTAGGCGGTCCGACGGCGGTCAGTGTCTAGAAAGAAGTTCAGTGGCTGTCGACAGCCCGACAAAAGTTCGACGATGGTCTGGCGAAGTTCGAAGGCAATCGACGAAATCAGCGATCGAGTAGAAGCCAGGTGACGGTCGACAGCCAGGCAATAGTACGATGGTTGTTGGCGACCGGGTGGAGGTCTGACGATGGTGATGTGGAACTCCGATGGCCGGGTGATGATCCGATGATGTTTTGGCGGAAGTCCGACAGTGGTGTTGGAGCTCTTGAAGTCTCATATCTCTCTCCAATCTTAAGTCAAAGGTCCCCCTTTCATGTTGAGAGTGAAGGTCTATTTATAAATTTTCATGGTTGGCACACCCTGTAAATATAGAGAAGAACCAGGGTATGTTCAAGGTGCTCCATCAGTGGCCCTTATTGATTCCCTCCATCATAGAGTATTTTTCAAGTGTTTAGATGCCTTAATGATGTCAAAATTAAGCGATATTGGGCTCATTGGATTCGTCTCGCCGAGCCACTTGATTTGATTATAAGCATGCTATATTTGGATATTATTTGGTCATCTAATTTTTGTGTTGAACCTTCTAAATATGCTTGAAGGCCCCCCAACTTGGACCCATTTTGGCTCGGATTTGACCGATTTTAGTGTTGTTGGATTTGTCTCTTCGAGACATTTATTTTGACTATAAGTTTACTGAAATCTAAGTTCAGATGGTCCCTGAAAGTATTCAACTCAAATGTGTCTCGAGATTCTTGTCTGATTAAGGCAATTTTTGGTGATATCAAATATATTTCTTACAAATACAAATGTCTTAAATTAAGACGTATTTCTTACTATTTTTAAAAATAAATTTTTTAAAAAAATTCTTAAACTAATAATTTTTGTACAAGAAAGAAAACAATAACAACACTGCCTAATGAAACCTAATAGAGGGAGATTTCTTTTACTTTTTTTTTTTTTTTATCCTGCATTTATCTTGACGCCGCGATGTAGAACACATTAATGGGTATTATAGACTGACCTTAGCTTATATTTTTTAATTTAAAAGAAGTATTGCAACTCTCCCTAAACTCAAAATAATAAGATAATGATGTGTGACATAAATTTCTATACCTTAGGATAATGTTATATTAATGCTTAGACAGTTGAAATAAGGTTCCAAAATAAAAGAAAAAAATTAGATAACTGATCAAAAAAAAAAAAACAAAAAAAAAAAAAAATTTTGAATTTATTTTGAAATGTATACGATATAAGAGTTGATTGTTTATTCATATATCATATTCATATTAAAATAAAATTTTAAATTTTAAAATTCATCACCATGATATTTAAATTAGCATCTCCTCACCTAATATATCTTCGAAAATGAATATGTTTAATTGCGTTAACTTTTTTGAATTTTGATGCTGAAATCTCATTATATTATAGAATTCAAATTATATATCTATTTTTTATATTTAAGTTAATTAAGACAAACTCAGACACATATCACATAGATAAGACTCAAACTCAAGACTACTTGGTTGATAGTGAAAGATCTCAACCAACAAATCAAAGTGAGCTGAGTGTCAAATTATACACCGACTATTATGCAATGTAGCGAGCTCATTGAAGAACCATCACAAAACACAACTCCTAAGAGCAAGAGCACTAAAATTGTGAAAACACAGCTAAATCCTAAAAATATTCATTCATTCTTCATACTTACAACTGTTATACTTATAAGCTAGTAAGAGCAACATAGAAGCTTCTAGATACATGTAACAAACTTAAAATAATTATGCCTAAGGAGTATTTTTTCTAAGATGCTATGCATCACTATTTTTTATATATGTTATTTGTATATTTTTGAAATTATTATTTGATATCATGTCTAAGAAAAAAAAAAACATGTATAGTGGCATGGAGCTAAGCTTCTCAACTTGATAGAATTTACTAAAGTGATCTTTAACATAACAATTGGAGTATGAGAGAATCTGCTTCTAATGAGTTAATTATGGCTTTATTTGGGATAATTTTCTTCTTGCTTCTTAAAGTAACTTTTTAGTACAAAAATTAAATAAAAAAGTACTTTAAAAAGCAAGAAAAAAGCCATTCTAAATGAAACCTATGTCTTCTCGGTCTCTATCGCAGGCTAAGATTCGTTTGGGACGGCTTTCTTACTGCTTTCTAAAATAATTTTTTAGCACAAAAATTAAAAATTTTATACTAAAAAACTATTTTAAAAAGCAATAAAAAAACCGCCCAAATGAATCCTACATCTTCGCCACCTAATTCATTAAGTTCTAACATCAAAGAGCAGGCCGCGAATTCTGAAGTCGCATTTGAAATGTGCTTTATGGATCATAAAAATAGTCGACTTTAAACAACCTATGCCGTAATTTCTCTCTAACAATTTAATCTTAATAATGTAACAGCAGTGATAGGAATAGGGCTGCAAACGAACAGAGCCGAGCCGAGTATGTGAGTGTTCATGTTTATGCTACTTAGCTGATCAAAAGAGTTTAATCAAGCTTATTCAACAACAACAACAACAACAACAACAACAATAACAACATCAAGCCTTGTCCTACTACGTGGGGTCGGCTATATGAATTCTTTTTTCTCCATTGTGTTCTATTAAAAGTCAAACTCTCGTTTAAATCTAATAAAAAAAGAACATTTGGATTATATGAGTGTCTTCTTTTTTTATCTTATATATATATTTTTATTGATGAACACAAAGCTACTTATCTATGCTACTTAGAATGTCAGTTTATTAAGTAGTTTATTCAATTAAAGGCTTATTTTTAAACTCAATAAATTGCACATTATAAGCCTTGAATAAGCTTGTTTAGTTAACTAATAATCTACAATAGAATATTGTTCTTGAATAAGCATGATAAAACTCTTTTGATCAGCTAATGAGCCGAGCTCAAGCTATAATCAATCACTCATAATTTTAAACAAATAAAGCTTGAACTCCACTCCAAACAAACTCAAACTTAAACAAAATATTCACAACAAGCCCAAGCTCGAGTGTACTCCTATTTGATTTGGCATGACTCAGTTCATTGATTTTATGTGAAGATTTTATATTTGTAAAATAAAAGAGCCATTTAACTTCATTTGTAAATGTGGGATTGAATCACGTGAAATTATTATGTGCGGTCACTGGACATTGTTCGGAGACAAATCATGATGTGCCACATCACTTTTTTGATGTGTACTGGATGATGTGATGCATCCTGATTCACCTTTAGACAATCTGTTGACCGCACAGAATAATTTCTCGCGAATCACACATACAAAGCTTTTCTTTTTCTTATGATAATCAAACTTATGATGGTCATTTAAAATATAAAATATAAAAAAATTATTTTTTAATAATAAATTTTGAAGATATTTATATTATCTAATGAGACTTATGATGGTGAAATAAAAATAATATTTATTTTTTAAAACACGTGATTAAAAAAATATTTCTAAAATATTATTCGGATATCCTCCAATAAAATATTTTGTATAGAATTATTATCTTGCATTAAATTACTGTTTAAATTAATGCTCGGTCATTCACTGCAGAGTTGTTGGACGGATTAATTTTTCGTGGCATGATTTGTGAAATTATGATGAAGTTAGAGCGAGACTACAACTTGTTCATGTTTGTTACATCTAGAATTGTATATGAACTAAAGTTAATATTCAAATATAAAATTATGAATTACTTTATATTTTTAATCTGAATATTTATAAAATCATAAAAAAAATGTGGATTTATAAAATAAATATTTTAAGAATATTTTTCAAATGATTTAAAATGATATTTTTTTAAAAGTTTAATGCTACAATAAGATGCCACTAATCATTGAAGTTCACGAGCTAGCAATATTATTCACATTGGCATTAGTAGGAATAATCACCACTAGGCAAGTTGATGTGGATGATGATGCTGAAGCCACAAAAATAGGTATGGTTGGTTATGTGGAGTAAACGCATTAATCATGTGTATAATATTTTAGCTTCATGAAGTGCTAGTACTAGGGGTGCAACTGAGTCTAGTTCACTAGCGAGCTAGTTTGAGCTCGACTGGTTAGTGAGCCCGTGAGTCGAATTTATCGGGTTTCAAGCTCAAGCTTGAGATGAATTTCGAGCATGATTTGATTATCGAGTTAAAGTTCAACCCTAATAAAGCTCAGCATGATTACTCATTAAGCGGCTCGCTGGGGCGGGCTTGTACGCAGACGCGGGCTTGTACGCAGACGCGGGATCGCGGGCGGAATGGCTAGGCTGACATGGATGCGAGATTGGGGGGTTGAATGACAGGGTACAAGCCAAGAACAAGGGATCGCACGCAGAATGCTTGCATGAACGCAGAACGAGCTAGCTCGAACATGGAATCTAGTGGCTCGACGAGTTGGTTTCAGTGTCACAAGTCAAGTTCGAGCTCAAAATTTGGCTCGCGAGCCGAGCTCGAGTTAGGCCTAACTAGAGCTCAACTCGACTCGACTCGTTTGCCCGTAGCTAATACTCCTTGATAGATAGACTTGATTAATTTTTTACTATAGATATTGGTTAATAAGTAAAGCAATATAACTTCAAACACACAAGGTTGAGAACAAAAATAAAACAACGAGATGTAACATCTAAGCTTTTCTTATAAACACAAGCAAATCCATAATGGAGTAAACTTTAACTTCATTCAAAAAATATCACTGCTTCAAAATATAAAAAATACGAAGTATTAAAGAACTTGCACTACTATATTTTGCTCACGCTGCCCAGCCTGCACGCGCATTGCCCGCTGCTTCCCGGACTTGCCCGCTCAGCTACCCGCGCGACAAAGGCTGCCA
This sequence comes from Dendrobium catenatum, assembly GCF_001605985.2. NCBI lineage: Eukaryota > Viridiplantae > Streptophyta > Magnoliopsida > Asparagales > Orchidaceae > Dendrobium > Dendrobium catenatum. The sequence continues at coordinate 797,167 of NW_021319425.1, forward strand.
GCACACGCTGCCGAGCCTGCTAGCGTCGGCCCCCCATGTGCGCACCCGTGCTCGCCCGAGCTCGCTGCTCGCCCGCGCGCACCCACACTTGCCCACGCGCACACCCAGGCTCGCCGCTCGCGCACCCGAGCTCGCTGATCGCCCGTGTTTCGGGTCCCGTGTCGGGTCGGGTCAACCCGGCAACCCGCTGGGTCGGGTTCGAGTTTGGATTTCCGATCCGTTTATCTACCCGGGTCAGGTTAATTAGG
>NW_021319425.1:797813-845056 GCF_001605985.2 Dendrobium catenatum
AGCGCACGAGCGCGAGCGCGGACGCGGTCGGGCGCGAGCGTGGACGCGGTCGGGCGCGAGCGTGGATGCTGGCTGGCTCGGACTCAGACTGCGTGTTTCGGGTCAAACGGGTTGACCCGGCAACTTGTCGGGTCAACCCGAACCCGACCCGTTTTTCAAAAGGGTCGATTTCTGGAACCCGAACCCGACCCGTTTTGAAATCGGGTCGGGTTTTCGTGTCGTGTCAAATATTGACACCCCTACTTAGAGTGAAGACCTAAAATACTGAACTTTGTCTACTTTGCCATGCTTACAAAGAGGCATAAGGGGCTAAGGCCTCTATCAATAGAGCATCTTACTTGATATATCTAACGTCTCCTACTAAAATACTCGCTCATACAATAATTTCTTATACTCTTAAAGTTAATTTATTAACAACCTTCAAAACACATACGCTCCCTTAACAGTCAGGTTGCTCGGTAGAGGATTGTGATCCTCATGGCCTCCTTCAAGTAGCGTAATCTCAGTGCTTGTATATTTACTTTCAACGTTCATCTACAATAGTTAAACTTGTATGATCTTCAAATTTATTTATCTCTATAAAGTTCAAACATAACAAGAGAGCTATGACTAGAAAATAAGCATCAAAATCTTTAAAAATAAACAACGAACATTATATATATAAACAGAAATGCTAATGTTCAAAAATCAAAGTTCGATTTCTATAATGATAATGCTCCAAATCAAATCTAAATCACCCCCACAAAATTATTTTTTTCCTAAACAATATCATTATGTTCTTCTCATCCTCTCATAAAGGGATATTCCATAATATTTGCAATCTCAATTATTTTCACAATTAATCATATCCATCAATTACAATCATTTTGATTCATCTGATCGATATTCAAATGATATTAAAAAATGGTCAAATGTTTATTTATAACTCGACCTAAAATATAAAGGGAAATTTTTTTTGATACTTTTGCACTCAATTTAAACCCTAGAACGATAGGGCTGCAAGCGAACCAAACGTTCGGCGAGCTACTCGTTGTTCGGTTCGATTAATGCTCTTTTGTGATCGTTTAATTAACTAAACAAACAAACTTGAACAATATTTTAAATACTCGATTCTTAAATAAACAAACTTAAACACTAATGCGTTCGGCTCATTTATGTTCGCGAACAACATCATTTGAAGTTCGTGAACAAGCTCGACATTAATCTCGTTAAGAAGCTCAATAAAAGCTCGATTCATGTTCGATTTTGAACTCGTGAATAAGCTAGATAAAAATAATTAATATTTGACTATAGAATTAATATATATAAATAATCATTACCTTTGTTACATAGACAATTACTTTTATTATAAATGTATTTATTCATAGATATGTTCATGAACATTTTTGTTTGATAGTTAAAAAAATTCGTTCAATATGTTCGCGAATAAGCTCGATAAACACTAAACGAACGAACATGAACTGAACATGAACCAAACATGAACACTCCTTAATTTAAATAAACCAAACATGAACACAAACGCTAAAGTTCGAACAAACATGAACCAAACTTGAACAAGCTGATATTAAATGAACACAAACATGAACACTCCCATACTCGACTCGGCTCGGTTCGTTTGCAGCCCTATCTATTGAGACGGTTCAATGTCTAGACCTAATATATGATAACCAATGCTACTTTTACACACAGAATCCACAAAGCAGTATAATGGATCCACATCAACATCAAAAACCTAAGAATAAGCTGGCGATTCTTAAAAAAAAAAAAAAACTGTTCTCATAGTTAGGTATCACTTAACGACAAAAAGCTATCTTTCTTTTAAGCTGTGATTAGTGCCATATGATACAAATACCATCCAATCCATAGCAAAAAATTAATTTATTTAATTTTTTTAAATGCTTAAAGGATGCAATGACAAAATCCATGAAATTCTATAAGGCGAAGATATGTTAGTTAAAAATAAATAAATAAAACTTGCTTACATGTTCAAACCATGGCCGTCGCTTTAAAGAAAGTAATGGCTACGCCCACTCCAAGAACAAGACGACAGAAGCAATTAACAGCTAGCTGAAAGGGGGCCTCGCACTAGAGGCTGCCACGAGTCGAGGGGCAAATCCTGAGATTTTATAAAGACTGATTCTAATTTGAATATGACCAAAAGTTTTTTTAAAAAAATTGTTTGAATGATTTGAATATGGCCAAAGATTTTCTAATTTTGATATGTTCAGCTATATGGAGCACAGTAAACGGGCAACAACCAACCAGTTCAATGCACGAAATAAAAAAAGTACTAATATATCATATAAAAATTATCTTGATTGGGCACAAATCTCGAGATAAAATTAAGTTGGAAATTTCTAACATTAAATTGAAGTGAACGTCTCAAAATTTTGATATCATTAAGGTACTCAAATACTTGATAAACGGTCTATAATCAAGGAAGCCGATATACGTCGTCCTTTCAAAATACTACCAATATGCCCTTTTATTCTCTCTATTTACTCATCATGCTACTCCATGACCAAGCAAGGAAGGAAAAAAAAAAGGAGAGGAAGAGATATCTGAGATCTCTCTTTTCACCAAGCTCCTCTTCGACCAATGCCAGACCACTGAGTTTCGCTGGACTTATGCCCGGTCGTCAATTATCCCCAGACATACACCGACGACCGATTGTCACCAGATTTCCTCCCGACCACCGTCGCTAACTATAATCTTTTCGACCTCCGCGGCCCGTTAACTACGGTCCTTCCGACCACCTTCGTCCGACTACAATTTTCCCGACCTCTGTGACCCGACTACGGTCTTGCTGACCACCATCGCCCGCCAAATATGATCTTTCTGACCTCCATCGTAGACTACGGTCCTTCCAACCTCCGTCACCAGACTACGGTCTTTTCAACCTCCGTTGCCCGCCGACTACAGCTTCTGACCTCCGACGCTAGACTATGATCTTTTCTGACCTTGGTCGCCCAAAGACTACGGTCCTTTTGACCTCGGTCGCTTGCCGACTACGGTCCTTCCGACCTCCATCATCATACTACGGTCTCCGTTGCCCGCCAACTACAATCCTTCTGACCTTCATCGCCTAACAAAGGTCTTTCCGACCTCCGTCGCCGTCGACTACAGACAATCGTCACTCGACTACGGTCTATACCTGACTTCTGTTGCTTGCCAGCAACTTTGGTCTTGCCGACCAAACAAACATATCAGTAATGATTCTTCCAATTCCCACCACGTAATGCACTCTATATGATGTGTATTTGCTACATTAAGCCAATGCCTTCCCTCCAAGCTAGGAAGGGTCTCATTTGTAATCGATTGCAAACACTAGTGGATTCATTTAAATTAGGCCAAGCCCCGTTCTTTTCCCCCCTTCTTAGTGGTTTCCACATAAAAACTCTGGTATTTCTTACGAACACTACACACTTTTCTTTTACCTGGTTATGTACTGGATCTTCATACAAATCTACGAAGTTAAAACTTTATATTTCTCTATCGCCGCGAATATTCCAGGACAAAAAAATAAAATAGTTTCTTTGAGCTCGCATAGGAGGATGAAAGCTGATGATTTGCGAGATATGTTTGCCTCATTCATCGGAATTCAATGGTAACAGCTCAAAACGTACGTTTGCTTGGTTTATTGCTCAGAAATTATTTTCCCTAAGTATATTTGCTTTGTTTATTATGTACTTTTTCAACTAGAAATATTATGTAAACAAGTGGGAGAAGTTATGAACACAATGGACTCGCATGTCCTGCAACTGAAGCAATTAAATACACACACTATTATCATTTGCATATACATCGATGGGTCAGAGCAATACAAATATCATACTGTTTATAATCAATCCCATGTGATGCTCTATACCAAAAAAAACTTCATCATTATGGTTCATCCATATCCTTATTGGGATCCAGTCAAAGGAAATTGTCTTTGCTTTGAACATAATATTTGTTATTAACATGGTCATGTTCTACTCGAACTAAAGTTTTATTTGAGATAATTTTTTTATTACTTGTTAAAAAAACTTTTTAGCCTAAAATTTAAATTTTTATTATAAAATGCAACATTAAGAAGCATCAAAAAAGTTGTCCCAAACGAAGCCTAAAACAAATGCATAGATTATTGAGCTTGTGTGACAACGATGTTAATGTTGTCCAGCAAATTAAATTTAGATTTCATAAATTTATTTGCTAAAAAATTGTTTTAAGAAACAGTAAGAAAGTCGTTCCAAACAAAACCTTAATCACCTTTTTTTTAGCTATTGAATTTTGTGATTTAATTATACATAATTAAAAACTAATACTAGTTTAAAATTCTAGAATTATATCAAATTTTTTAGAAAAAGACGGAAATAGTCCCTCAACTTTTTGTGAGATCAAAATGATCTCTAACTCTTTTGAATGACCCTCGACTTCTTAAAGAGGGATCTTTTTTGTCATAATATCAAAGGTTGGAGTTAATGATGTTAAATCAAGGGATATTTTAGTGATTTTAATTAAATTATTTATTAAATATAATTTTCAAATAATAACATATTTAAAAAATTTATTAAATATTTCTTTAATAAAAAATTTATTAAATATTTCTTTTTTACTTTATACTCTTAATAACTACAAAGAAACAACCCATATCTTAACTTTTAAAACTATCTCTATTATAAAACAACTTCAGATTCTTAATAAACAAAAAGGCTTGAAAAACCCCATGAAGGGAGGGGGTTATGTCATTTGGGCATACAAAGTGTTTACTGTTATTGTTGGTGCATTGACATGCAATGGAGATCATGGGGCGTGTATGGAGTTGGGAGAATATTTTGTGTCAAGAAGTAATTAATGGAAAATTGAATAGAGATAAGTTCTTGTGTGCGAGCGATGAGGACTAAGGGCAGCTCCAACCGAAAATCTCCTTTTTCGCTCCAAAATGCAGTGAAATAAAAAATGCAGTGTTTCATCTGCAATCGAACGCCATTTTGCCGCTTAACCGTCGCTTTTCTTTCACGCCTTTCTTCCGAACATGTTCGGTAGAGAGAGAAAAATGGCGCAGATGAACAGTGCAACCCCAATATTGGCGTCGCACTATTCATCCGCGATCAAATGGCGTCAAAAATGACGATCGGTTGGAGCAAAGCAAGAACGGCAAACAAGTGTTTGCCGTTCCATTGGAGTTGCCCTAAGAGTGTAAGTACGCCAACTCCAACTCAGCTCATTAACGAGCTCATAATTCAAACTTATCAAGCTACAAGCTCAACCCGAGCTAAGATTATGGTCAATAAAATATGCAAGTTTGAGTTCAAGCTTCATCTAACTTGTCTCGTTGGATCGCAAGCTAACTCGATTAAGGCTTCATTTGGAACAACTTTCTTACTGCTTTTTAAAGTAGCTTTCTAGCACAAAAATAAAAAAAAATTGTACTAAAAAACTGCATTAAGAAGTAGTAAGAAATCCATCCCAAACTAAACCTAAATCTTACTAGTGATTGACTATTACATCCCTAGATCTAAATAGGAAGAATCATATACTTTTTTTAATCATTAATCATTATCAGAGCTATTAATTCTCTCCATAAAAGAGTAGCCAAAAAAAGAAAAATATATATATTCTTTCAAAAATCATTTACAATAAATATAAGTTTAATTGAATTATATCTATCGTCTGCTCAAAACATCTGGCTACAAAAGAAACAACATAAATAAAACTAAACATGTAAATCCTGACTCTAATTGATCCTATAGCATTAGATCCTTACTCCGACCTGAAATGAATTAAATTCACATAATGAGCTTACGAAGCCTAGCAAGCCACCACATCTTACAATTGAACTTGAAGCATGAAAAAGTGATGATATGCTTTTTCATTCCAATCATAACTGTAGCATCTAATATTGCATTTAACATGATCATAATTATATAGAATACATTGAATATGATAATCATAAATCATAGAAATAATATTAGTATGCATGTTAAAGCAATAAGTTGCAAATCATATCATTCGTGCACCATTATCAAATCGTTACGAAGATTGTATCAATAATAAAAGACAATTATCTACGTAACTGTGGGAAATCCATAACAATAAAGATGGTATTATCATTGGTGCAATTATATTGTATTGAATCTACCCCTGTAGATTCATTAATATCATGTCATTGTCTTAATCAAATTTATATCTAAATCTTGAATTCAATATAGCAACAGCGCATGTATGCATGTATAAATAATCACACTAATCATATTAAAAAATAAGGAGTTCTGGCTTGTGTGGTATTTTTTAGTAATCATATACGTATAATGTTCATTTTAATATCTTAATCTTTAATTTAATGTTCAGGTGGATTCTTGAAGAGACCTCTTTGTTGCTCGTCGGCATCTTAAACTCCTTATAACTCCCAATTTTGATCTTGATCATGGTCAAGGATATCACCATATATCTTATTAAGAAAAGTCAATTGATCCACCATTATGTATAAGATATAATCAATCTACAACCAATCCTTCTTAATAACCACCATTTTTTGTTTGCACATAATATAAGAACATATATGATTGATAATAATTAGCATTTTTTCATTCACAATGCGCTCGTCGTAAAATGCCAAAATGATGCTCGTATCATAAATGCCAAAATTAATATACACCTTATTCCTTTTCAAAATGTACAAAATGCAATCATTACGATTTCAACCAGTGAAATTATGTGATTATCCATTTAAAATTATCATAACGATCAGTACTATAGTATATCAAAAGTTATGTCGTGGAAGTTCACTAAATCAGAATAGAATACAATAAATATCGATTTATGCATGAGAATTAATTTTAAAAATGAAATATTTGAACATAGAATTACAATAGACTTCGCCTAAAATTATCATAACAATTTTAAACCCTAGGTCATAACTCCTAATTTCAAAAACTCTCCGTCTTCATCAAATGAGGGCGTTCAACTTGTCCCAATCTTTCTTTAGCAATCTCCCATCAATGCGTCCTCCAAGGAGCTCATGTTGCTACCACTATCTAAAGAGCTCCCATCTAAGTGTCATCTTTTTCATTCTTCAACAAGTTCTCATATCGGTTCCTTTTTGTGTCCTCCAATGAGTTCACAAGCTTAAGCCCGAACATGCTAATTTTTTAACAAGCTAAGCTAGAGCTATTTAAATAAATTTATTATAATTATCTTAAAATTAACTTAAGACCTACTAAGAATCGATAATTATGTCGGCTCGAGAAGTAATCACTAGCAAATAACATTTTCATTATCTGCCACGTTAATAGCCTCAAAACGGAGTCGTACAAACGGTTCTTTTATAGCGACGCCGCTTCAACGCGTGGTTTATTTAGTACCGAGGGAAGCAGAACAATAAACGTGGCTCGATCGCATCCGTTCTTTTCTCTGAATCCTTGGATGGCTTCCCCATCAGAAGATCCCGCCTGAGGCGACCGGCGGCCCACCACCACCTTCACTTATAATTTTTATGAACCACTCACGACACGGTTCAATTCACTCGGAAATGGGCCCACCGCCACGCGGCACCATACTAACAATTCTGGCGATGGATTTCAAGTGATAAATACACTGAAAAGAAGAGTAATAAAATCAAATGAAAGAAAAACGGTTTCTATGGCTTTATTATTATTATTATTTATTAACCTAGCTGGAATGGTAAAACAGTAATTTTCTTCCTATATGAAGACCCTCGCCGTTCATGTAATTCTCGCACGGTTTCATATATCTCTCGTCTTTTTAAACCCTAATCTATCGTCCGTTAGGTTTACGCCCTGCGCCGCTGTAGTTTCTGCCGGCGTTTAGTACTTTTAATTTCATCCGCCTTTTTCTTCTCGTCCCCTTCTCAGATCTATCGAGGCCGGTAAATTCTTTTGCATCGCCGTAGATTTCTTTTTCTTTCTCTTAGCCACTTAGAATTTATTGCTTCTTTTTTATTCTGAAGGGCCGGCGTGGGGATATCCGGTTTATTTAAGAGAGGTCTAAGCTTTTTCTCTCTTGATTCTTCCCCCTTCTGCTACTTTTGGGGGGGTGGCCGGGGCTCCGGCCTCGGCGGCTTACAAAGCCCCCTTCACTACACCAAGATCTGATAATCCTTGTATATATATATTTTTCATTTTTTTAATTTTTTTTACCCGGGAGAGATGCCGGCCTTGGCCTGCGTGGATGGTGCAGTTACTCATCCTGTTTACGGTTTTACGTGGGATGGCTCTCTTCACGTTCCGGGAGCATTTCCCGGTAGCATTACGGCGACGGCTACCATCCCCAACTCCCTCGAACGCCCTGTCACATGGTCCACCGACCATTCTGCCGCCCTCTACAAAATCGACGTCTGGGGCGCCCCTTACTTCACCGTCAATGACGCCGGCAATATGTCCGTACGTCCCTTCGGTTCTGCAACCCTACCTCACCAGGAGATTGATTTGATGAAGGTTGTTAAAAAAGCATCTGATCCGAAATCCTTGGGTGGCCTCGGCCTGCAGCTTCCTGTCATTGTGCGACTCCCCGACGTCCTCAAGAACCGCCTCGAATCCCTGCATTCCGCCTTCCACTTCGCCATTGAATCCAACGGCTACGATTCTCACTACCAGGGAGTCTACCCTGTCAAATGTAATCAGGACCGCTACATCGTTCAGGATATCGTGGAGTTCGGCTCTACTTTCCGTTTTGGTCTGGAGGCCGGTTCCAAAGCCGAGCTCCTTCTTTCCATGAGTTATCTTATCAGAGGCAGCCCAGATGCGCTTCTCATTTGCAACGGCTACAAGGATGAGGAGTACGTATCTCTTGCTCTCATGGGAAGGAGTCTTGCTATCAACACAGTGATCGTCCTTGAGCAGGAGGAAGAGCTTGACACGGTGGTGAAAACCAGCCGCAAGTTCGGCGTACGACCGGTTATCGGTCTCAGGGCAAAGCTCAGAACTAAACATTCCGGACACTTTGGCTCAACCTCCGGCGAGAATGGAAAATTTGGTCTGACTACCTCTCAGATCCTCTCTGTCGCAAGAAAACTTCAGAAGCTGGAGATGCTGGACTGCCTCCAACTCCTACATTTCCACATTGGCTCCCAGATTCCGTCCACCGCCTTGCTTGCTGATGGCGTTGGAGAGGCAGCTCAGATCTACTGTGAGCTCGCCAAGCTTGGTGCTGCAATGAATGTGATCGACATTGGGGGCGGCCTCGGCATCGACTATGATGGATCCCATTCCAGCTGCTCGGACATGTCCGTGGGCTATGGGCTGGACGAGTACGCCTCCACCGTGGTTCGTGCTATCCAGTATGCCTGCAACCAGAAGCAAGTGCGCCATCCTGTTATCTGTAGCGAGAGCGGCCGTGCTCTCGTCTCCCACCACTCCGTCCTGATTTTCGAAGCGGTTTCCACCAGCGCTGTTGTTCCAGAATCTATCAAACAGAACCTTGCCTACCTTCTCGACGCCCTCGAAGACGAAGCCCGGGTAGACCACCGCAATCTAATGGCCTCCGCTGTGCTGGGGGAGTACGAAACGTACATAATTTACGCAGACCAGCTGAAGCGGCGATGCGTGGAACAGTTCAAGGACGGGATGCTCGGCCTCGAACACCTCGCGGCAGTGGACCTACTATGCGATCTGGTTGCCAGGGAGATTGGCGCCTCGGATCCTGTGCGTACTTACCACGTGAACCTCTCGATCTTTTCATCAATTCCGGATTTCTGGGCGATTGGGCAACTCTTCCCAATAGTCCCAATCCACCGCCTTGACCAGCGGCCAGTCGTGAATGGCGTGCTCTCTGACCTCACCTGCGATAGCGACGGGAAGGTAAACAAATTCATCGGCGGCAGTGGGAGTCTCCCCTTGCACGAAATTCCTGTCGCCGGCAGCGGGGGATACTACCTTGGCATGTTTCTTGGCGGGGCTTACCAGGAGGCGCTCGGTGGACTGCACAACCTATTCGGAGGGCCAAGCGTTGTGCGCGTGTCGCAGAGCAATGGGCCCCATTGCTTCGCGGTGACGCAGGCGGTGCCGGGCTCCTCCTGCGCCGACGTCCTTCGAGCGATGCAGCACCAGCCTGAGCTCATGTTCGAGGCGCTCAAGCGCCGCGCCGAGGAATACGCTCGTGGCGACGGGGACGCCATCATGTGCAGTCTGGCGCGCGCTTTCCACTCCATGCCTTACCTTGTCTACGACGCCATGGACTCGGAGCACGATAGCGCTGCGTTGGCCGGCAGCTATGATGATGATGTGGAGTGGGAGTTCATGCGGTGCCTGAGCTTTTGAGTGGCTGATTGCTAAAGGAGGGGGAGATGGGAAGGTAAAGGCTGTCGTTAATTTGCCGTCCTGTTTTATTTTTCTTATGCAAATTATGTGTTTGCTATCGCCGTCGAAGTATTTTAGCCTTCAACTTTGTTTCACGTTATCTTGGAAAATTCGAGAGTCGTTGCTTATATATTTGTAGTTTGAAGAGATAGCAGGGATCTCTTCTGAGTTATCTTTTTCTTCTGTTATAAATCATGGTGGATCCTGTAGGACCGCCTTTGTAATTTGCTAAACGTTGTTTTTTTTTGGATTTTTTCGCGTGGTGGTTCTTCTGTGTGCTCTGACAAAATTTTGATAATGGGAATATCCCCCACTTGTTTCCAAAATGAATTCATTAATTTTCTACAACGGGAAATAGATGGTTGGGGAGGATGGGCTTGGATTTTTTGTAGATTACGATTCATTGGCTCCAAACGTTGGATCGGTGCATCATAAATTAATAATATTATTTTTGAATATTCAATCGATAAAGTCTTAAAATGAATTTGTAAATACAATCAATAAGAAATTAAGAATAAATGTTATCTTAAATTATAAATATCAATTCGAATTCTTCTTGCAGCACGTCCATTAGTGTCTTTTTAATTTAATTTTAGATCAATTAAGATAAATTCATACACACAGGTAATAGCTCAAGATGAGTTGTGTAGTCTATTAGTGTTTAAAAAAGGCTTGCATAACTCCTGGGTCCGAAAGCAATAATCTTGTTCTATTAATAGATTTCATTTATTTTATGGCCATATGAAATTACAACCTCGAGATACTTGTCAAATCACTTGATGGGTGCCACAAGATGAAATAATATGTTTTCGATGGATTTGAAACAGGTTTAATGCATGCATCTGATTTGCAATGTATGCGCACTTTTGACCCCCTAGAACCTTTATTTGCAAGTGATCACTCGAAACAACAAACATTAACCTTTCCTCTCGGGCCAATGAAAGATTATTTGGCGTGGATGTTGAGTGTGTTTTTTGTAAAGAAATTATTTTAAAAGTTTATAATGTGTAATTTAGTGTGCTTTTGCTGCTATTTTGATCTGTTTTTATTGTGTTTTTGTTGTCTTTTGTCGCTCTTTTTTAAGGTGCTTTTATTGACCTTTTATTGCGCTTTTATTTTTGCTGCCTTTTGTTGCTCTCTTGCTGGGTTTTTTGCTGTGCTTTGTGAGCAGCGAAAATGTCAAAATGAAAAATAAAATAATCTAAAAAAATGAAATTCAATTAAATCTCCACGTCTACTACACTGTCAAAATTTAATTGGAGTCCGGACTCTCCACCAAATAATTTACCCATCTACACGTTTTTTTTCCAAACTTTACTCTCATTTCGGGAAGATTTTAGGTGAACTGACGCTTTTCTTTTTTTTTTTTTTTTTGGGACATTTAGGCCATTTTAAGGCAAATTCACACACACAATGCATACACATAGACTCGAACCCTGGACTTCTTAGTTGGAAGCCTAAGCTCTCAACCAATAGGCCAAGGAGAGTTGTGTACGCTTTTCTTTTCATCTCTTTTTTTTTTTTTGACATTTAGGCCAATTAAGGCAAACTCACACACACCACGCATACACAAAGACTCGAACCCAGGACCTCTTAGTTGAAGCATAAGCTCTCAACCAACAGGCCAAGATGAGTTGTGTCTTTTCTTTTCATCTCATTCTGCATTTTTGGATGAGCTACATAATTATCAGCGAAGTAGGTTGCGCTTCACAACATAAAATATATGCAATACATTTACGGCTTTGCTTAAATGGCCTTTCACCCAAATTACTAGAATTAAGGATGATATTTTGCTGATTTGGATTATTTGATTTACTAATTAGCTAAATTGATTTAATTTAATTGTTAAATTGAGAAAATCAATTCAATCTATTGATTTTGATAGTTAAATTTAGAAAATCGAATTGATCAAATTATTTTTGAATTTAATGAAAGTGAATCGAAATTTAGTTTTTAACAATGATGCTAAATATGTTTAGCTAAAGTAATATATTAAAAAAACAAAAAGTTTTTGTTAAAATTCATAATTTGGCATATGGAGTAAATAATATACAAGTGAATTTTATGTTATTTTTTTAATTATATGGCTTTATGAATTTAGTATTTAAAGAAAGAAAGATAATTCATTTAAGCTTGCTTACTTTTATTAAAATTTAGGGGATTTACCCACATAGCATTCTAAACTTGCATATTTATGCATCTAACCCCAAAAACTCATCCCACACCTAAAACCTACCTATTCCATCATATCACCACTTCGTTTCATCTCCATGAGGCGCGTGTGATAGCTCCCATCCGCACCTCCTTGTTCGTCTACCACGTGTCATTCTTCTACTACTTCTTCGTCTTCTAATGTGTGAGAACACCCGTTCGACCTTATTTCTCATGCCCTAAATCCCATCTTAGTATTGTTGCTCATTCTTCTTTATTCTGCTGCTCGATATACTGGGCTTGAGAAATAGGGTTAGACGAGCGTTCTCAGACATCAGAAGATAGAGAAGTAGCAAACGAAGGAGGCGCAGTTCGTGGCTGCTTTAGAGCTCTCATGTGCACATAGAGATGGAACATAGTGATAGAAATAAGGGAATATGCATGTTTGAGGTTTGGGACGAGTATTTTAAGACTTTTGGGTGTTAGATATATAAATATTTAAGTTTCGAGTGCTATATAGATAAATCCCTCTAAAATTTAAATCAATAATTATAAAAAATAAAAGAAAATTAAAATTACAATTAACAAACAAATTGATATTTTAACAATTAAAACAATTCCAATCAATAAGATATATTTGGTTCAATTTTTTGATTTTATTCAAATGATGCACATCTCTAAACACAAATTAATTTTGTTACCAAATGTGTTAGGTATAACGAAGCAATTGACAATAAAAGGATGTATGCATGAACATGTTTGACTGATTGTGCGTCTATCAAACAAGACTTATGGGCAAAAGGTTTCACCCTGTGGTCATCTTAAAGCCTTATTTGATTTTTCCCTATATTGAATATAAATATAATATTATGTTAAAAATGGGTCCAAAAGATTTCTAATGAACCACCAAATACAAGGACAATGTCCACTCTTAAATATTGTGTGCTTATAGACCCACTCATTATTTGCAATCATATTTGTTGCGGGCTAGAATATACGCGGCGATAGAGTTTACAAATTCACGTTTGAGCGTTGCACGAATATTCAGCACACAAACAGAAAAGAAAATGAACACCAGGATTTTTACGTGGAAAACCCGAAAGAGTGAAAAAACCACGGGGCCACGCCCAGCTGAAAAGTTCCACTAGTGTTTTGTAAATTACAAGAAGATGATTCGCCCCACTAGTCAGGACGATCATATTACGATCCGTTTCTTCTAATTTGAAGCAAAATTACAAAGTTCTGCAGAATTCAGGCGTCTTCCAAAAATTTGACAGAGTTCCGGCGTATTCAGGCGGCGGAAAGAACTCCGGCGGTGGTCGAGGAGGAGATGATTCTCCTTTTCCTCTTCTTCTCTTCTCTTCTTCTCTCTCTTCTCCCTTGAGTCCTCTTGTGAAGAATGAGGGCTCTATTTATAGTTTTTCTGGAGTGGCATGGCTTGTAAATAGGTGTGAGATCAGGGGCGAATAGGGAGTGGTTGAATGGACGATTGATGTTGATCCTTCGATCGTGCACCATTCGTTGGACATTTGAAGGCCTTAGTGATGTTGGAATTCGGCGATCTCGGGTTCGTTGGATTCGTCTCGTCGAGCTACTCGATTCGAGTATAAGTTCGTTAAAATTGGAGACCGTTTGGTAACTCAAATTGTGGTATGAGCTTTTCAACAGCACTTCGGGCGCTTGATTTGGGCTCATTTGGGCTCAGATTGAGTTGAATTTGGTATCTTTGGGTTCGTATTTCCGAGACGCTCAGTTTGACTGTAAGTTCGCTAAAATCGGAGTTCAGGTGCTTCCAAATTTAATTTTTGAACTTTTCAACTTGATTTTTGCGCCGAGATTCGTGCCCGATCAAGATAATTTCGTTATGACGTATCAATATTATTATTAAAATTAACCCTCATTAATGCGTAGTCTTATTGACTATCATATCCAACTATTTGATTTAAGTGTTTAAATGATCTAAACTAAACGTATTCCGATTTCATTATTATGTGAATCATCATTAGATTACTCTGTTGAATAAATAATTTTCTGATGTGATTTATGGAATAAATAGGGGCAAAATTTAATCATAATATAATCTACAAACTCATTGTTTTTAATACAAAATCTTTACTTTTGATTTAGTTGTGACTATTCATATTATGTGAATAATTTGTACTTGAAGTTTTATTTAGGTTTTAATAAATCAGACAATAAATCCTAATAATTAGGTTTAATTATTATTACTTTTTTTTATTTTTTAAAATAATAGCTCATTCATGAATAAATTTGTATGGTTTATTAATTCTCTTTTTTTATAAATATAATCATAATACGACACTTCAAATTTTCGCTTATAATAAAACAGGAAAAGGAACAAAAGCGGATAGACCTATCGACAGGACAACATAAATTTTCAAAAAAGATAATTTTTTTTTTCATTAAAGAGGGCATCTTAACGAAAATTACAAATTTGTAGGCCGGCTCATGCATTAATGGAATCCCATGTACAAAATGCAGAGTGGAACTTTTAGGCACGCCTGAAGCCGTGACGGTGAGGTTGAGAAGCCGAGAGAGAGAGAGAGAGAGAGAGAGAGAGAGTGAGAATGGCAGCCGGAGCGATTACGCTGAGTAGTGGCTACAAGATGCCGGTGATCGGGCTGGGGGTTTGGAGGATGGAGGGTCAATCTATCAGAAATCTTCTCTTTTCCGCCATAAAGATCGGCTATCGCCAATTCGACTGCGCAGGTCTGCACGCACTTCATTTCCCGTGTTTCCTTTGTGTATCGATTCACTTGCAACCAGACTTTTTTTTTCCTTAAAACAACTAAAATAGTATTTAGGAGCGAACTTTCCTGTCTAATAGAATTGAATAGGCAAAAATGCTTGGGTTTCTTCATGATGGCTGCTTGTTACTGTTTGAATACTCAATATGCTACATACTTTTTATGGCTAATCTCGCAGGGCTAATTATTTTGCATTCCATAAGATTATTTCATTAAATTTATGGTCTGCTCATCCACTGCAAACTCTTAAAGGGCTAGGTCTTATTTTGCTCAACTAATTATGGAGCCTGTGTTCTAATGTGGTCTCTTTAGCTGGTCAGGGCTAAATCTGCCTTTATGAATGTTTAGTCAAATTTCATACAATTTGAGTTTTTTTAAGCATGATTCTCGATCGACATCTGATTTTCGTTGGTCTGAATTTCAATGTTAAACTTCTACTTAAGGCGACCACTAAATTATATTTATGTAAATTTTGTGTGTTCTTTTAATTTTCGTTAAAAAGATTTAGGAAAGCTCTGACCCTAAGATGTCCCACATCACAAAGCGTCCAATCCAATTCACCTATTGTCTTGAGTCCATATAGTCACACTTAGAACTCTCGTATCAAATGGGATTTGATATGTTCCTTTCACTGAGGTGATTATATTGATTGTGTTGGTGTCATCATATTATGGTTATGTCATACGCTTCAGTGATTTGATTGTAGTTACTAATTGTGATACCTAGCCAACCTCTCAGCATTTATTGTGCAAGCCCACGATGAATGGTTAGCACTGTTACAAAAGGTAAAGGAATTATATAGAGAGTAAATAATTATATATGAATCAACTTAAAGGTACCTTAAGTTAGGATTCTTGTTGCATTTGACTCTCTCTCTCTCTCTCTCTCTCTCTCTCTCTCTCCCTCTCTCTCTCTCTCTATGATTTCAGCCCAAAATAGGCGGGAACAACATCCATCCTTTCAATTTTGGTCCCCTCCTACAGGATTGGACCAACTCCCCTTGTTTAGGCTTCTTCTCATGTAAATAGTAGTTGGTTGCTATTTATACTGATATTTATTACTGAAAATAATATTGTTATATTTACAATTGTTAGTCAACAATCTTCTTTCTATAATATCCTCTTTGGTATGCTGGAACGACAACAAAGTTGTTGTTTTCCTCCTAACATTAGGTCTTAGGACTCCTTCTGAAGCCTCTAGCGACAATGTAGAAGTGTTCGTGTTGCTAGGATTGAAGATAGGTAATGACAATTGCTGGTTGGTTGTAGAAGGTAGAGAGAGCAGCAACATGATGGTTGGTTGGAGGGTTTGCACTATTGGTATTGATGATTGGAGGTTCTCGGTGGAGATAACAAGGGATAAGAGGAAAAGAGGGGAAATTTTTTGAGAATACATTGATTTTTTTTAATCAAGGCCTGTTTATAGAAAAAAAAGTACAAAAAAATTGATTCTTTCTATACCTAAATTATTTCTAGAATTAAAAGAAATGCTATCTTCAATGATCATATAGCATCAAATAAAAATCAAATATAACCGTTTTATTCTAACCAATCTAACTCACCAGCCCTCTTATTGTCCTTAAGATCTTGAATCAATGGGTGAACTCTTAGTGGGTTGATTTTTTCTCATATGATATCTAATTGAGAATCCAATCATTCTTGTGCTTCTTATGATATCTTCTTTAATATCAGTAATGTAATCTAAGAATCACAACTCTCATTAACCTTTAGTAAGAAATTAGATGATTCAGAATCAACAAAGTTGATCTTTTGTCCCTTGAAGACTTGATTCCTAAACTATGAGAAAAGCTTCTTTTTATGGACTTTTTTGAAGTTAATGGTTAGATTAACTATTCTCTTCATGATATGATCCCCAGAATATTGGTCCTCATTTAAAACGATTTTTTCCTATGAAATTAAAGCTCTAGATGAGGAGCTTTTATTCCGTACGGACACAGGACGGGAGAACCGTCCGGTTAAGCACTGGGTGCCCAGTGGTACCGAGTGCGGGTACCGAGCTGGGTATCCACCAATGAGGTGGCGTGGCGCATTTTTATTGGTCTCCGGATGCCCTCCGCACTCCGCGCATAATAATAAATCCTAGGTGAGGGAAAGTTACATACTCAACGTCCTTTGTGTACTATTTGGTTTTGCTTGGTCACTGAACTTTCTTGTTAATGCAAAATGCTTCCATTGGTCTATGTTTGGTGGTGGTAGGCTTCTACTCTAAAGATAATTTTGATCTCTAAAGGTACTTTCTAGGATTTCTTCTAACTTGTCATCAAGCATGGAATGTTCAAAGAGCTTCAAATTCATCACATATACTATCAGATACATCTCCATGTATGACAATAGCTCCAATTGACACACATTATCTTCATCTTCTTGAGGATTTTAGAAGGCTTAACCTGAGTAGTTTAGCTTCTTACTTTTTCTTTAATGCATTGCTCCAACGTAATCAAGCAAGACCATGAACTTGGAAATTAGCCTTTGTCATGATGACAATCATGCCTCTGTGTGTATTTATGTTGGATCCTTACAATTGCTTCTTCACTAATTTATGAAATTATCAATCTTGCAGATGTCCTCTAGAAATCTCTAAGCTCTTTCTTGGTCAATCAGGATAATGGAGAAGTGAATTTAAAGATGTGAATATAATTTTTCTTCATCAATTACAAGTTATTATGTACCCCCTTTATCTAAACCTGATAAATTTATTATTTTCCATCATCTACCTAACATCTACATATGATATCTACCTTCGTCCACTTGATAAATTCAAGCTTGCTATCTACCATCTTCAAGCATTATATGAAGAGAGGTCCACAGTATTGAAGCATCCCACGGCCATAAAAAAATATAAAAGATAGGGAGAGAGAGGAAAGTAGGGCTTAAGCTTTTAGTCATAGTATGGAGAAGTTATTACTGTGGATGAGAGAAGAGAGAAAGAAGCTCTTGTAGTTAAGAAGGGGGGGTGATAATAACATCAACAATAATACCTTCTTCACTACATTCAACCTTTATTTTTGCTGTAGGTGATTATGTTTTTTCTCAATTATTGGCCTTTTGAAATTCTACATTCTAGGTCCTTCATGCAAGGCCCACCGTCATTTTGTTGTATGTATTAAGGTTCGTTGGTTTGCTACCATGATACCATCTGAATTTTATATTATTAGAAGATTTCCGGTATTTAATTTGGTTACATATTTAAAGAACATTTTCACAATATAATTTTTTCCTAATTTGGTCTAGATGTATATCAAATCTGCATTCAACTGGATCTGAGGCTATCCAAATTAAAAGACAAAAAATTAGAAATATCATAATAGCAGTTGATCATTTTGAATAACATTAAATTGTTTAAGTAAGATGATGCCAAATCAAACACACTTTATCTGATGTATACAGTTATTGTATAAAGAAAATTCAGAATTTTAAGCGCTGTCTCTTTAGTTTTATTCTCTTCGGTTGTAATATGAATAAAATTTTTCTCCTTTTCCAGCTGATTACAAAAATGAATCTGAAGTTGGCCATGCACTCGCCGAGGCCTTGCAAACAGGTCTAGTAAAAAGGGAGGAGCTTTTCATCACTACGAAGGTTAGGTCATGATATTTACTTTCAAATAGATGTTCTCAAATATCATTCTTGGAAATTACCATTATCATAAGTGTAAGTTGGTTTGCGATGTAGCTTTGGAACTCAGATCACGGTCATGTGCTTGAGGCCTGCAAGGATAGTTTGAAAAAGCTTCAGCTTGAATATCTGGATCTTTATCTTGTGCACTTTCCTGTAGCTACAAGACACACTGGTGATTCCTGCCTTCTTTTTTTTAATGATTTGAATATTACAACCTATTTGATATTGCAATCAACAATTCTAAATCCAGGGGTTGGGACTACTGGAAGCGCTCTTGCTGAAGATGGGGTGCTAGACATTGACACATCCATATCTTTGGAGACTACCTGGCATGGAATGGAAGATCTTGTTTCAAAAGGATTGGTTCGTAGCATTGGAATCAGGTATCGTAGACTAAATTATGAAATACTAGACACGTTTATATGTTTTTTTTTTTTTTTTTGCATTTTGTGTATGCTTAGGATCCATTCCTTGGTTTGATATACTTTGCTCGAACTATGTTGATTGGGACTTCTAAACAGGCTTTCAGAATGTAGTGTGCTTCCCTAAAAAGTAAACGGGGAATATATTAGACAGCCTATTACAGGCTTGAAATATAACTATAACACATTATGAATGGTAAGGCTACTAATAATCAACTGTTGTGGTTTACTTGCTATGAAAGTATAAATGGTCAATGCTCTGATTTTGCTGTAAAATGTTTAGTTATTTCCTCAACCTCACTTTTATCCACATGTTGATTGTTTGATTCATGCACAAAATTTAGAACAAATTTTACGAATCAAAGAACCCATTATAGATTTTATTAAGCTTTACTTTGGCTTTTACTTAGGGACTATTTGGTTGCTCGAAAAAGGAATAGTGTAAAAGGAATGCAATGCAAAAGGAATACTTTGGTGTTGTTTGGATTAGTATAAAAGCAATGTATGACTTTACTTTTTTTTGTTTGAAGTAAAGTGAATGCAATTTAAAGTGTAAAAAGGTTGCGCTCAAGGTGGTTGTCGGTGGTAGGTGGTCAGTGTTCGGCGTTGGTGGGCAGAGGCGGCTGCCAGCGGCGGTGGGCGGTGGCAGAGGTGGTGGGCTGCTGGCGTAGGTGGCGGTGGGCGGTGGCGGCTAGTGGGCGGCCGATAGCTGGGTGGTGGTGGAGACGGTGGCCATCAATAGTGCTCAACCAAGGTTTGAATTGGTGTAAACAGTTCTTGTTCAAAAATAGGTGAAAATGGTTTACCTCGAAAATAAATTAAAATGGAATACACTGCATTCACTTTACTTACATTGGATTTGCTTTTCGTCCAACCAAACACCAAACTTCTCAAAACCCTTACATTTACTTTACTGTACTTTACACTCACTTTACTTCCAACAAAACATCCCCATAACTAAACTAGTGTTTGTGCATGCCTTGATTGGCCTCACAAATTAAGCATTGGCTAAAAAAAGTCAAATGAAGTTTGTGCAAAATATTTGGATAAATTTGAACCTTAATGTTCTTTTAAGTGGTTGACACAACCCTCAATAGGTTCATCTCAGACCTGTATAGACTAGTCTTGTCAAACAAAGCTTGTGCACACTTGATTCAAGCAAATCGGAGCCTAAACAAGCCAGAATTGGTTAAACCAACACGGGATTGGACAAACCTGGCCATGTTGCTTTACTTCTTCCTTGTGTGGAGACTAGGTCTGCTTAAGAATGGCAATGGTGAATGACACCAGTCACACCACTACCTTCAACTACCATGAAGTTAGTACCCAATTATCTCAAGTTGCTTGCAAGAAGCATTCGAGTTGCTTCAGATGTTTCCATATGCTTTCCTTTGTTCGTAGATATTAAAAAACTTTTGGATATATTCAAAATTACCATGGCCACCACGCTTCACATCATTGTACAAAGTTTCAGTCAAAATGCTTCTATTGGGATTTGCACGAGTTTTGTATATTCCCCTGTAGCAAAAGTGCACGTTTTAGTCACATAAGAAAGAAAATTCCAACCATCAGAAATTTCATCAGCGATCTAGGAAAATTTTTGAATCATTACCACCATTGGAACTGTGGTGTCGCCTTGAATCCTTGGTACCTTGACTCTCTGATTGATGACTTGCTGGAAACTTTGATGCGGTTAGATAGCATGAATGCTTGATTCTAGGTGCAGGTTGCTTGGGTAAAGATATCAAGGGTTTTTTTGAATTGATGAAAATATGTTTGTGATCATCTGATGGGGACATCAGATCGTCATGGAAAGTTTATCAGAGACGTGGCCGCCGATCTACAGTCACGATCGAGTCTTTATATTTCTAAGTCATTGGTGTATTTTATTATTCATGTATTTTGTTATTTGCTTAGGTGTGTTTTATTATTTCTCGTTGTACCCCTCTTATGAGAGTTGTCGTATGTAAGCCCAAAGGGCATTTGTGTCTTTTGTTTTGAGTCATTTGTATGAGGTTATTTAAAGCCACACTTTGTTCTATTTTGATTAATGAATGATTGAGTATTAAAAATTTCATCTTGCATGAGCATTGAGAGCTTGAGGGTTCTAATGGAGAGAGCTTCCTAGGAGAGGAAGGAGATTTGCGCAATACCCACTAACCTAGATAAGTCGGGTTCGTGGTTTCTTTCGTTTATCGTGTTTTCTCATCGTCCTTTGTTTCCATCTCCTCCTCCCCATCCTCGCTTAGCCGCCGGATTCTAGCCCACCAAAATCCCCTTCCCTTCCCCTTCACCCCACGGCCGAAATCCCATCCCGAAACCCATTGCCGCCGGCTACCACCACCTAGCCGCCGTTCCCCCTCTCCACTCCCTCCCCTATTGAGTTCCATTGCCTAATTTGGATGAACCTATTTTGGGACATATTTTAAAATTCAAACTCCTCTAGTTTGATTTTGAAATCTTTCCAAATCTACCCAAAATCTATTTTTGGAAAGTTACCTAAATTAAGCCTATTTGAATTTTAATTCAAATTGGATTTATTCAGTTCTTTCCTTATTTCTAAATCCAAAATTATGAAGCTCTTAAACTCTCTTCACTAAGGTCCATTGGACCATCATTGCCGCCGGCCCCTTGATGATGGGATTAGGAATTCTTTCCTACAACCCATCCCCTCTCTTTGGAAATATTTCCCTTCCCTCACCAGCCGAAAATTCCAAAGTTTAAACCTTTAATTATTTCCTAAAGCTGAGAAGTGAAATAAGGAAATAATTCCCAATTCTTCTCTACATCCCGCCGCCCCTCTGCGTTGAATTTCTCCTAAAATCTGTCCAGGTTATATTGTTATCATTGGAGAGATTTGGGATTTGCCACCTGTTGTTGACCAAACTTTCCCCAAGACCCCACCTTGGGTTGCTTCTCTCTCTCCCGCTGGAATACTTCAAGGGAATTAAAGCCTCAATACTTCTCCCTCTAATTCCACCTTGTTATTGTAAAATCTGAAACTTTCCTTCAGATTTTGGAGATAAAATCTGGAACTAATTTCAGATTTTGATCAAGAACCTTGAAAGTTTGTTTCCATCAACTTGCAAGAGAAACTTCTTTCTCTTTGCCATTGTTTACAAGGAGTATCAACGGCTAAGGAGATTTCACCATCACTACTCATAAATGGCGGATCCGGAGACTGGATACGGCATCACGTGGGACGAAGACGGCTTCACCGACATCCTACAATCCACCTTCTTCGACGTGAATCCGGAGATTGACCACACCGTTGAAAACTACGTGGAGCGCATCTTATTTGCTTTGACGGAAGCCATTGACGAACACTTCGAAGGCGCCGAGTGGAGGATCTCCACCTCTCCCTAACGAAGGTTCTCTTTTCCCTTGCGTCTTATTCCTTTTATTCTAAATTCTCGGTGGTTTGATTGCAGTCACAACGGGCTCTTCCAACTGCTCTTGCTTAAGCCTAGTAATCGTAGGATTTGAGCGCACTTTCAATGCATCATAATTCTCATTGTTAGATTAGGGATTATTTTGAAAACTACTACTTAGTGTTGTTTTATTTTTTTTATTTGTTTTGAAAGTTTCAAAACTCGTAGCATGTGATTTAGCCTAAGCAGATAACTCTTGTTTTGATTCTTCGTTTTAGAATTGCTATTAATTTTATTCTAGTATTATTCTAATCACGAGTTGTGCAATGTCTAAATGATTTCATAATCATTTCATCTACGTAGTCCTGCATCATCATCATTGTTCATTTTAAATAAACAATATTCATATTTCAGGCTATTTCTATATTGTTTCCTTCCAAGGTTATAAATAGGTCTTTAATCATGCTTTCTTCATGTTAGAAATAGGAATTCAGAATCCCCACGCTCATGTGAATTATTGCATGCTCCCTTTAGGTCTGCTATAAGACTAAATGTTGGATGTTCAAATTTCATCTAACCTCTCCCTATTAGATTGAGGAAACTCCTCATCCTCACCTTCAAAAATATAGTAGGATTAGTAGGTTGGAAGGCTAAATTCAACCTCAGATTTTTAGACCAATTGAGGAATCTTTAATCCTTGTTGGACTATTGAATAAACCCTTTCATATCTGGTAGAGAGGTAAATGCCTATTTGGTTAAATTTAATTAAGGAGTCTTGGGCTAATCAAGGAATCTCAAATCGTTAACTATTGAATTCTCCCATTAGATCTTACAGAGGATCAACTGGTCTTCGGGGAGGGGAGCCAATTTAGTCTTGTCATCTCAATAGGCCACAAAATCACCGCTACTTCTAAGCCCAATGTTTAAAGCCACTTGTAGGACCTTATATATTTTGCTACCTATAAGCTTGGCTTATATAACTGCTTACAAGAGCAGCTTTAATCTTTCATCTTTAAGCCTGACCTCACTTGCTTTCAAGTTATGTTCTAGAACTTCGGAAGCTTGCTACCGTCTCTCTCTCTCAAAACCACAAGAGCACCTCCCCTCTTTAGTTATTGTTGATCAAAATGAACCGAACCCATTTGATCTAATGCAACTGGTAGGCTCTTCAATCCAGAGTGCATGCTAAGCCTCATAGCCAACTGAATTTTATTTTCAAACTAATTAGCTCTTTAGGAAAAATTAAGGTTTAAAATTATGCAATTGAGTATTGAAGCGTTTTTCATTCGTGAGGCGAGGCATAAGTGTCATAATAAAAAAAATTGCGTAAATAAAGATGAAGGTTAAAAATATTTTTTTTGTATAATAGCCAAATAATATGTTAAAAGGTGATATATTAACTTTCTATTGAATTATGAAGTAACAAATTGACATTCATATAAAATAAAAAATTGCACTAGACTTAAAATGACAAGTGATAAATTGCATTCCTAATATTACAAGAGTAAAACTATATTAAATATATGAATTGTATAAAAGTATCATATAACATCAAGTTCAACTCTATTTTTTTTTTCTCAGTTCCGTACTTATTCACATTTAATCCCTAAAGAAAGCTGAAATTGATGAGGACATCGACAGACGCTACCGACATGTTTATCGCCGGCGAAATCGCAGATCGACGGCCACGATTCAGCGCCTCTACTTTTGATTTCGATGTCATGATGTATTATTTAGTATTTGCAGTTTTTTCATTTTTACCCCCGTGGGGAGTTGCTTTGTTATTGTAGCCTAGAGGGCAATTTCGTACTTTCTTTTTTTTGAGTTGAGGCCTATATATAGTGGTCTCATGTGTTGTATGATGGTTAATGAATATTTGAATAAAAATTTGCTATTTGTCTTCTTCTTCTTGCATGAGAGCTAGGGAAGGGAGAGAGCTCAGGAGGAGCAACCGCAAGGCCCACCAATAGTTGGATAAGTCCGCGGCTCATGGTTAAGTTCGTGGCCATCCTAATTGTGTTTCCATCATCTTCATCCAACTCCAAATTCCCCCTCCGTTCAGCCAAAATCCGAGGCCCAACATCATCCCTCGCCAAATCCAAGGGGCCAAGCCGCCGGCCTTCCTCTGGGCCGCCGACCACATCCCTCCACCACCTCCTCCCAAGCTCCACCGCCGGCCACCTCTCTCATCATTTACCTTTCTTTTCAAATTTCGAAAATTCAAATTTGAATGAGCTCCAAAATTTTCATAATTGCCAAAGTCCAAATAAGGAAATTATTGAATTGAATCCAATTCCAATTTCATGACATGATGAGTTACTAATTCTAATCCTAGGTGGCATCCTCCTAATTGGAAATTGCTTTATTCTCAATAATCTCCCTCCTCTCCTCTCTACATGCCGCCGGCCTCGTCAAGAGGGAAATCCATTTAATGCTAGTTTAATGCCATCAATGCCTTGATCCAAAATTCAAATTTCAAAATAACTCCCCTTAATTTCATTTATGATCTGAAATCAATTTCAGATTATGAAATAAAACTCCCTCCCCTTCTAGAACCCGCCGGCCCCCTCTCATTGGTTCTCCCCCATTAACTCCCCAATTAAGGCTTTAATTCCAATTGATTTGAAATTCAAATTTCAAGTCAATTCCCTCCTAAATTACTCAAAACTGAAATTAAATTTCAAATTTGATTAATCTCTCCCATAATTTCCTAAACCTATTTTCTCCAAACCCTAGCTCTCCCCCTTGCACCCGCCGGCTTCACCCTCTCCCCTTGAGAATCACCCTCTCCCCTTGAGAATCCCGCCGGCCCCTTCCCTTTTCTCTCCTTCTCTCGTGCATTGAGAAGCCTAGAGACGAAGAGGACGACACCTCTCCTATTCTCTTCAATGTTGAATGGCGGATCCCGAGCTTGAATGGGGTCTTGTATTCAACGCCGACGGAAGCATCAACATCCTAAGATCTCCGTGCTTTGACGTGAGATTTGAACACGAAACTACTGTTGAAGAATATTTGGAGCGAGTCGTCCCGATTCTTGCAAGCATCATCGACCGACGATTTTCAAGCTACGATTGGAACCTCGTCGGCCACCCACTACGTCCATCTCCACCTGCTACCACTCCACCAACAAAGTTCTTCGGCGCCATCTTTGTTGTGGTAACATCTTTCATTATTTGGCTCACCTTTCTCCGCTAAAGCCTACAAGTAGTTGAGTGATAAGGCCTTGAGGTGAACCTCTCATTGTTAAGTGTGGGGTTATGTTATTTGTACTTTGCATTTAATATTACCTTGATTTTTGAAAGGATAGTCTTGGTTTTTCTCTATTGCTAATCTTTGACCTAAGCAAGTTAAATTTTTCAAATTCTTAACTCTCTTGCATGATTGAAATAAATTTATAAGGGCAAACTTAAAACAATTTTCTTTCTCATTTCTAAACGTAACTCCTAGCAGTTTCACATCAGAAATAGTTGGTAATAACTCAGAAATCATCTGTATTGATATATGAAGCTTTTGCGCATTGTCGGATGTTGTGGGTATAGTGTAAAAACTGGTAAATAAGTGACTTTTGGCAAGGACTCTACTTGATGCATTTTTTATCTTGGTCAAGCCAACAGTTGGATCATTAACCCCCGATATTTCTTGTATATGTCAACTAGTTGGCTCATTGGCATGCTGTCTTTTGATTTGCTAACTGTGCTACTCATGATTCTATGAAAATTGTTCTCTTAATGAAGATTTGGATGCAAGAAGTCCAATGCCTGATCTTTGATCTATATGCCCAACATAATTACAGTGACTAACCATAGATCTTTTAAGGCAAGTTAGTTGATTCCATGTGAAACCTGTCTTTTGAACTTCCTTCTTATGCTAATCTCCCTTTTATTTTAAAATTTGGTAGATATTTTAGTAGAATTTTCTAGAGTTGTTTTATATGCTGAAATGAATAAAATATCATAAATCAGTAGAAAATGCAACACTTTGTATTGATTTATTTATAGACTATTTGGAGTTCAAGTTGTTACTTGCTAAAAAAATTACATATAGTATGTATTTCATATCTTAACTTTGTATAAATATCCAACGCAAACTGATAAAAATTATGAGACACTAGAATTTACATGAGAAAATCAAGAATAGGAAAAATCATAGGCTTGGCCTAGTTGAATGAATCCACTAAATAATAAAAAAATGAGATTATATATAGTTGGTAACATATGAATGATTCTCATTATAGGAATTGCAAAAAATGGATATCCAGAAGCGGACACTTAAAGCCCAATAATATGATTAGCTGGTTATAGTCAAAAAACATTAGTCGGATGACAGAAGCCTGACAATTTTAGCAAAGATTGTTGTAAATGGTGATCAACAATGATCGATGGAAAATGCTATAAAGTTGTTTAACTCTCTCAACTCTCAAACCTCATCTCAGGTTGAAAATGAGGCTCTATTTATAGCTTTTTAAGAGGGGCGTGTTGGCAGATTTGACAAAAAATCCTAAACACTATTGAACGGCTCATATTGATCATCTTAATCATAGATCATTCATTTAATATTTTGAGCGTCTTAATGATGTTCGAGTAAAATGATCTTAGACTCATTGGATTCATCTCGTTGAGCTGCTTTATTTGGCTATAAGTACGTAAAACTTGGAGATTGTTTGGTCTCTCAATTAATATTCAAAAGTTTTCAAATATACTTGAAATGCTTAATTTGTGTTTATTAGGATCATATTGGATTATTTATGGTGTTAATGGTTTTATCTCATTGAGGTGTTCAGTTTGATTATAAATTTGTTGAAATTAAAGTTTGGGTGGTGCTGAATTTAATTTTGAAAATTTTCAATTCAAATATTCATCGAGATATGTGCTGATCAAGTGAATTTTTTGGGGACTTATTAAAAGTAATGAAATATAAGAAAACAAGCACGCAATTTCTTGGTGTGCTTTGAAGTGTATTCACTTTCCAGGGAGCCTGCTTGGTAGAAAAGCTTTCCTTTACTTGGTATTCTTGCTTGATGCTTGTCCCAGCCAATATCATCCCTACCAAAACGTGCAAGCCCTCAGTTTGTTCCACGTGGAGTCTCAGATCCTTCACGCAATCACGAGACACACCCCACAGCTGTACAAGGGACCTTTTAGTCTCTTATTGGTGGGATGATGTGGCTGAGAGAGCACTGCTTCTTAAAGTCTCAATGTGCAGCGGAAATTGCGTTCAAGTTGACCATATTTGCTTCAAAATATTCCTAGCATTTTTTTTTAGGCAATAAAAATTTTATAATATTCTTGAACCATTTCCCTGTTACTGTATATCTAAACTTTGTCTAATTTCTTGTATCATGTGGAGATAAATGTGAAAGGAAAGAGTGGGTGGACATCAAGAAATGAAATCATACTTCTACTAGGATTGTAAGATTAAAAAAACTAGTTAACTTTTTTTTTTTTTTAATTTTATTTTTTATAATATTGGATTATATATGACTTATGTTGTTGGGAATAGGCAAATTTGACTCATAAGTAAAAAAGATTTTTTAAAAAAGATCAATGCATAGAAACAAATAAGAATTTTATATTTGTTCATTCAGATGATTTCTATATCTTGTTGTTGCTATATATTTCTCTAAAATCTTATATTGGAGAACATATAATCCTAATTTCTCTTGCACAACGTAGCCTCTCTATTTATAAAGAAAAACCTATGGCAACCTAAAATTACAAAAAAAATCAAAATGCCTTTTCGAAAAAATTATAAATATTGAATATCTTTCGGGACCTCCACTTCCAAACCCTAGGAAGAGGGCTCATCATCCCTCTTCTAACCACCGTGGAAACCTTACTATAAAAGTTGTTCTGCAATTAAGGTTTCGTTTGGGATGACTTTTTTATTGTTTTCTAAAGCAGCTTTCTAGTAAAAAATTTCTTGAACCTAAATCTAAGCAATTTGTTTTCTTCTTAAGGCCTTAATTAACTTTGACAACTGCACATCTATTAACTACCTTATATCTATGATTTCATCTGTTTACCTGACATAAGTCTCTTATTCTGCTGCAGCAACTATGACATCTTTCTCACAAGGGACTGTCTTGCTTACTCCAAAATAAAGCCTGCAGTCAACCAGATAGAGACACATCCTTATTTCCAACGTGATTCTCTTGTTAAATTCTGTCAGAAGCATGGGATTTGTGTCACAGCACACACTCCCTTAGGCGGTGCTGCTGCCAATACTGAGTTGTTTGGCAGTCTTTCATGCTTAGATGATCCTATCATTCAGGTTAACATCTACTTTAACAAAATGAAGGCTTCATTTTGGGACGGCTTTCTTACTGCTTTTTAAAGCAGCTTTTTAATACAACAAATAAATAAGAAAGCTGTCCCAAACAAAGCCGAAATCACACACGCATATGTATATATGTGGATGCATTTAGTTCTTGATCTATTTTCTTGCGACTTAGCAGGAGCTGGCTAAGAAGTATAACAAGACTGTAGCTCAGTTTATACTTCGCTGGGGAATTCAAAGGAACACGGTAGTTATCCCAAAGTCCTCAAAGTTGGAGAGACTGCAGGAGAATTTCCAAGTTTTTGACTTTACTATATCAGATGAGGACATGGATAAAATTAAGTCTATTGATAGGAATTACCGTACCAATCAGCCTGCCAAGTTCTGGGGTATAAATCTTTTTGCCTAGGTGACACTATTGGGAAGCTTCTTCCGAAATATTGGGAAAGATTTTTATGCCTACGTGGCATTGACTTGAGAAGATGGCAAAAACATTTTATCTTTGATCTTGTTAATAAAAAACTGGCGATTTTACAGCGTTCAGTTGTTTTGGTAAAGTGTATGGAATCAACTTTTTGGTTCATATTTGACATTAAACTGTTACTTCCTTATATGCTTTTCACCTCCTTTGTTTTTAGCTTCCATATTATTTTTTCTCCTTTTTTTTTTTTACATTTCATATTACTCTTAGAGAAATGATAGGAAACGAGCATATTAGTGAAAAGGCTGGAGTACCTCCGGTGGAAGATAAGATTAGAGTTGTCTTAGTTTGTTTGGACATATAAAACGGAGGCCTTCTAATGACCTAGTTAGGAGAGTAGATCCATTAGATTTAATTTATGTTAAAAAATATAGAGATAGACCTAAAAAGATTTGGTTAGAAAATATTAGAAATAAATTTTATTTATTAGATTTAAATGAGAATTTGATCGTTAATAGGACACAATGGAAAAAAAGGTTTCAGATATTCAATCTCATGTAGTGAAATAAAGGCTTGATGTTGATGTTGTTGTTTTCTAAATTTCACATTGTTATTTCTAATTTAGGAGAATTAAGCACATGCCATCAAAATTTAACAAAACAAAAATAATAAACTAGCAAATTCATATAGTTGTGAATGCTATGGTTAAACCGTTAGAAAATTAATTGAAGAAAGTGAAAAATATTGGTTGACTTTGTTGTGGATCTTGATACGTAGGAGAGAATTTATCAAATAGATGTAAGAGGGCATTAGTTTTATAAATAGTCAACGATTTGAGGGAAATGTAATTTACAGCCCAGGGTGAATGAGCCTAATTTGATCTAGATGTTATGGTTTTTTAATGGCTTCGTGTTCTAGTTAGTTCGTCAAATAAATCAAATTTCATGCTTAGATCTAATGAGCAAATTTGGCCAAAGTTAATTAAGGTGGGCCCAAAGTTAAGTGTGTTTAGTTAGGTTGGGCTAGATGAAGTCTGTAAGCCCTAAAGAGTTGCTTGGGCCCTATGCATTCGACATTGGGCTAGTGATCCTAGGCTCTTGGTATGTTGATTTGACTTATGGTGGTCCATAATGGCATGCTATAGCTTTAGCTTGACATAGCTAACCATAATGGAACTTGGGTCATTCAAGTTTGGATGTGAGTTGGTCATATGTGGACTTTCCTTAGGTTCACTATGTCACGGTATGTTTCATACAAGCATTATGGATCAAATTAGAAAAATCAAGATTAGATGACTACTAGAGTTTATTAGATCTATCTTAGTGTGATTATAAAATAATTTGAATAAGTTCTAATGAGAGTCATAGAGTGGCTAGTGTAGCTACATAGGTACTTAATTCCTAAAATTTCATGTAGTGTAGGTTCTAGTGCCATTCTAGGATTTTTAAGGATGAATATGGGTAATCTAGTGTTAGTCAACCTAGGCAAGTCACCTAAGTCTTCCTTGGATTTTGTATTGATTCATTATATCTCGGTATGTTTCATACAAGTATTATCGGTTCAATTAGAAAAATCAAGGTTAGATGAATCCCAAAGTTTACTAGATCTACCTTAGTGTGGTTATAGGATGATATGAATAAGTCATAATGAGAGTCACATGAACAAGTGAAAGTTCTAGTGCTAGTTGAAGGTTATAAGGATAAAGAGGGGTAATTTGGATTGACTTTGACTTATAAAGCTCAATGGCGGATTAGAAGCTAACATGTTCCAAAAAGAAGGTTAATAAGGGCAAGGTGTAAGACTTCTGTGGCGATTTCAATGCAATGAACTTTCTCCTAATAAAGTGATGATCATTGTGCTAAAAAGATTGAAGAAGAAACATGATGTTGATGAGGAGAAGTTTAGGTTTCCATTGAAGGATGAATGCTTGAACTTGACCTATGATTCGAAAGAGATGTTTCTTTTCTTTCAATATTCTAAAATGGTTTTGAAGATTCCCTTCAAATATGAGATCATGTTCATGTTGACATACCTCAACATAAGCCTTTCCCAATCATCCTTGAATGCATACTTAATCATGCAAGGAATGATTTAGTTATTTGACAATTATGAAATTATTAGTTAGTCAATAGATTATTTTACTTCTTGGGGTGAGATGCTTCTCGATCAATCCCGCACCTTGCTTAAGCAAGGTACAACTTTCATCTTCTAAAAAGCGTTAGAAGAATAAGTACATAAATTCCAATGCTAACAAGTTTGGAATTTCTCAATAACCCATGAGGTCTCTATCTTCAAGCAAATAAATATGAGCTCTCATAGCCAAAAGAAAATGAACGCAATTGGAGCACTCAAGCAAAAGTGATCATAATTCTAGTTGACACCAATAATCCATAACTTTGAATATAATGATTTAGAAATGTTAACCATGAGCTAATATGTCAAAAGAAAAACTATGAGGTGTGTAGATCCTACAGGAGGCTTATTGATAAAGTTTAGGTGGTGGTGTTAAGTCTTCTAAGGAAATGTTTATTGGCCTCAAGAAAGTGGTAAGGAGAACCTAAAATCACAAGTCAGAAGATGAGCCCTTATCAAGGGCGAATTAGTACGTCCGGTCACCGGACGTCCGGACACCCAATCCAGACGCGCCACGTCACCCAAATAAACTAGTTTCTGGTGTATTTTGGATTTTTGGTGACGTGGCGCGACTGGATTGATGTCCGAACGAATCCGGACACCATACGTAATAATTTTCCCTTATCAAAGGGTATTGTCAAGGGATCTTTAGTGAATTTTTTGAAGATGAGCTCTTCTTTCCTAGTCGTAATTAGGTTGATAAAGGCCAATATAACATGCATGCTATGCAAAGTTACTTGAAAACTTGCATTTTACTAGTAAATAATAATTGATCATTTTTTTCTTGTAGGAGGGATTCTTCTTAGACTTCATAAAGATGCTTTAACGACAATTATAAAGGTTTTGTAGGATTATGTACTGAGCACTTAGAAATGCCCCCCAGTACTGCATATGACCATGATGATGCTTCTCCAAGAAAAAGCTAGGAGTTCCCAAAAGAAATATGAATGACCCAACTTTTGGGTTACAAACCAAGCAATACGAATGGTGGATGGGTTGTTTTTTTAGTACCGATAATGAAATGGTAGGATTATTGACAGACTTGTTCTCAATTATATATTGTTCTATGACAAATCAATGGAAGCCAATATTAAGATAAAGAAGTTAACAAATTAGGTGGAAGATGAATAGGAGCGAGATGTTTGACCTAAAGAGCCAGATACATTTGCTCTAGGATGCTCAAGTTTCTCTGTTGAAGAGGTGGCAAATGCTATGATAATTTTGGCAAAGCCAAAGAACTGAATGAAAATTGAGCAAAGGTTGAGCAAGGGAAAAAAGAATTGATATATCTCTTTTAACTTAAGATTGTTTTATAAATTAAATAATGTTGAGTTTATTGATATTACATTTAACTTTATAGGAGAACATGATATATACCGGTAATCATGATTTTGAAAATTGGGTTGAACTGGCTGGTTCGATCAGTTCAATTGTGAACCGTTCATATGTTTGATTTGATCAGTTTTAAAAATTGGCCCAGTATCAAAACAACGTAAACTGATTTGAAACATCAGTTCAATCGGCTAATGGATCCCAGTTTTAAGAACCGATCGGTTTAGTTACTATCCTATTTAAATAATTAAATAAATAAATTTAATATAAAACATAGAATTAAATGCTAAATTTAGTAAATCAATTTAAATACAACATATTTTAATTTTATAATGAGCATTAAATTTTTGTAGTGATCATTTATCAACTAAGCATCACTAAAATATACTCACATGGTCACACCACCTCATGTGAGTTCCTAACACATGCAAATAAAAAAGAAATTTACATAAACAAAACTAAACAAACCTCTCCCAAATGATGCGAAATTAAAAAAATTTAGTTGAAGTTTTCAACTTTAAAACACATTATTATATAATTTTTTAATTATTTTTTTAATAATTGAAATAATAGTTATATTAAATTGCTTATCTATTTTGTTTTTCTTTTTTAAATATACATTTTTGAAATTTAATTTATATATATTTTTAGTTATAAATAACCTAACACCAATAATTTATAAATGCAAGTTTGCAATATATATTTAAAATATAATTTTAGGATTGTAAATTTAATTTATATTATATAATTATTATATTACTATTATATCATTTATTTTTAATTTAAATAATTTTAATATTTATTACATCATCAAATTAAATTTCAAACTGACCATTAAATCTTAAACCTCTAATTTTATTAATATGATATTTGATTTAGTTTTCACACCATTGCCATTAAAGTTTCCTGTAAAATGATTCTTGAACTCCGATAAGGCGATAACCATAGGAATTGCCAATGATTTATCTCGATGAATATCTCAATGAAACTGTGATGACATAATAATTAGAAAAAAATAGGATCATAAATTAATAATTACTATAATTTGAATAATTATTAGAATTTGACCCTCTAATGTAAAAAATAAATAAATATTGGATCAGTTATCTATTAGCACATAACGGCTCTCTTGTATCCAGGATTATTGTATTTACATTTATGCCATCATTCTGTATTTATAAATAGCTATCCATGTAACCGTAACGCTTAATGAATTACTTCTTTCTTCCACATCTTCTCTCTCTCAATTCATCTCATCTCCTTCTTCTTGCAATTCTATCATGGTATCTAGAGCCGAAAGGGTTGATCAAGAACCCATGGACTCTTCGAACACCACCTCCTCCTCCACCTCCTCTACGCCCACCGGCATGACACCGAGCATCCCTCCCAACCTCAAGTTTCTAGTCTCCAACATCAAGAATCTTGCTCCTCACCCCCTCACACCCGACAATTACCATCTTTGGAGCGTACAGCTACTCAAGCAATTCACGGCCAATGGATTCGCCGGACACCTCCTTGGCACGATTCAAGCTCCCACGGACAACCAATCTGCAGACTACGCCCAATGGCTTGTCATTGACAGCAACCTCCTCTCTGCCCTGTTTTGCACGGTATCTCAATCTATCCTACCGTATATCATAACGTCTTCCACCGCTCATGAAGCGTGGACTGTTCTTGAGAAAAGGCTCCAACCGACCAGCTAATCACGTGTAATCCAGCTCAAGAATGAGCTATATCGCACCCAGATGAAGGATCTCTCGGTTCAGCAGTATCTAACCCGCATCAAGACAATAGTGGACAACATCTCCGCATCTGGCTCCAAGATAGAACCGGAAGATGTCGTGCTGCATATCCTCAACGGGTTACCGCCTATATACAATTCATTCAAATCCACCATCCGCAACTCGCTGCTACCTATATATCTTGACACGTTCTACGCTCTCCTCTGCAACGAAGAGATCCATCTACAGCAAGAAAATCTCCAAGAACACTCCAGCAATGCTGGCAATATCAATGTTCTGTACGCTGCCTCGGTTAACTCCTCCAGAAATCGAAATGGCAACAATCGCCGCTTCAACAAACCAAAAACCCAGCCACAACCTCAACCGCAGAATACCTATCCGTCCAACCCGCAAGCTGCAATCAAACATCTCTGCCAAATCTGTGGCAAAATTGGCCACATTGCGCTTAATTGCTGGCACCGCAGCAATCCCAAATATGCACCAACAGATACTAGGCCTCCGAGAGATCTCTTTGCAAATCCCACCGCCCCTGTCAGTCAAGACTGGATTCTTGATTCCGGTGCTTCTACCCACCTCACACCGGACGCGAACCAACTGCACTACTCGACGTCCTATCAAGGCGCTGACACGGTCTCGACGACGAACGGTAATTCCATTCCAATCAACAGTGTCGGTCAAGGCATTCTTCCCCTCCCCGACACATCCCGTAAGTTACATCTCAACAATCTCCTACACGCTCCCACTCTCACCCACAACCTTTTATTGGTATCAAAACTTACTACAGATAATTTTGTATCGATTTCTTTTGATTCTAACGGCTTTATAGTCAAGGATCTCCGGGACCATCGTCCGCTGCTTCATGGACACCTTCGAAACGGTCTGTACCATATTAGCATTCCACCGGACAACACCAATAAGGCTCTCACGGCGTCCATCTCTTCCGCACATGTCTGGCACTCCCGCCTTGGTCACCCCAGCAAAGAGACCCTCAACATACTATCTCGAAACAATCCTGACATCATTACTGTACCTACTTATTTTATCTGCATTTCTTGTAATCAGGCTAAGAGTCACAAACTTGTGTTTAATAAACGAATTTCTATTACTCAAGCTCCGTTTGATCTTATTCATACCGATGTCTAGGGTCCGACACCTCACAACTCTATCGACAGTCACCGCTACTACATAATCTACATTGATGATTACACTAGATATTCCTGGTTATATCTTTTACACAACAAAAATGAAGCTCTAAGTACTTTCAAAAACTTCTGTAACCTTACCAAAACGCAATTCAATACTACACCTAAAGTTCTTCGCTCCGACGGTGGCGGCGAGTACACTAGTCATGCGTTCAGCTCTTACCTTCAAGACAACGGTATTCTTCACCAATTATCGTGTCCTCACACTCCAGAACAAAATGGTCTAGCCGAGCGAAAACATCGCCACCTGCTCGACCTAACCCGTGCACTCTTACATGAGTCCGGCTTACCGTCTAAATTCTGGACATCAGCTCTCTCCACCGCCCACTATCTCATCAACCGCCTACCCTCCAAAGCCATTTCCAACATGATCCCGTACCAACTCCTCTACAAGCAGCCGCCTCTCTACAATCATCTCCGCACCTTCGGTTGTCTGTGCTATCCTTGGCTGAAGCCCTACTTTGCCGACAAACTATCCCCGCGCTCACATCCTTGCATCTTTGTTGGATACTCCAATCAACACAAAGGCTACCTTTGTCACAACCACACTACCAGTCGCACCTACATATCTCGCCACGTTCAATTCTATGAACAACAATTTCCTCTAAAACAAACCGAGTCTACGCCACCTACGTCCACACACTCACCTTCTGCCAACCTACCTCCTCTTCTCCTCACCCCCACCTCCACTACCTCCAACCCTCTCCCTCCCGCGGCTAACTCAACTCAAACTCTTACCAACACTCACGAACCCTCTCGCTCCAGTTAGGCCTCTCACCCACCTTCACCCACATCCTCTGTCAACATCCAGCATATACACCGCACCAACCCAATTGTCACAACACACCCAATGCAAACTCGTCTAAAATCTGGAATTATTAAACCCAAACCTGTCTTCAATCTTCTAGCTCAACTCACCCCGACCGACATCCCTAACTCCTACATTCAGGCTCTAAAAACTCCTCACTGGCGGTTAGCTATGAAAGCCGAATTCGACGCACTTCAACAACAATCAACGTGGTCTCTCGTACCCCCTCCCTCCGACAAACCCATACTTGGTTGTAAATGGACTTACAATGTCAAAACTCTTCCCAATGGTCAAATTGAACGTCATAAAGCCCGACTTGTAGCTCTCGGGTACGATCAGCAACACGACATCAACTACAACGAGACATTCAGCCCCGTCGCAAAGATGCCGACAATCAGGCTCCTGCTCACTCTGTCTCTCAACCGACAATGGCCAATTTACCAGCTCGATATCTCCAACGCTTTCCTGCACAGAGATTTGACCGAAGACATCTATATGAAACAACCACCTGGCTTCATCGATCAAACTCAACCACAGGCGGTCTGCAAACTCCACAAGTCCCTCTACGGACTCAAACAAGCGCCGCGACAATGGTTTCAGAAACTCATCGGATTTCTACAACTACAAGGCTTTGGGTTTAGTCGTTCCGTTCCTTCCCTCTTACTTTTCAACAAAAATAACGTTCACATATACATACTAATTTATTTTGATGACTTTCTGGTGACGGGGAACGACGAGCTCATGATCCAACGGCTTCTCCAACAACTCAGCACTCAGTTCACACTCAAATAGGTAGGTCCCATCTCCCTTTTTCTCGGAATTCAGGTGCCTCGCTCCTCTCACGGTTATTTTCTATCTCAAGAACATTACGCTACTAAACTACTCAATGATGCAGGATATAAGGATTGCAAAGCAGCTCCTACGCCGGTCACTCTCACGCAGAAACGGGAAGAACCGAATCTTCAACCATTCGCGGATCCCTCCCTCTATCGTCGCCTCGCAGGATCATTGCAATACTTGTCAATCACTAGGCCGGACATCGCCTTTGCAACAAATCGTATCTGCCAACACATGCAGTCACCGACCGAGCAAGATTACAAAGCTCTGACTCGCCTCCTGAGATACATCAAGGGCACTATAAGCTTCGGTCTACCTATCACAGCTGGATCTCTTGAGCTACGATCCTATTCGGACGCGGATTGGGCATCAGACACTACCGATCGGAAGTCCATATCGGGCTTCTGCACTTTTATAGGGTCAAATCTCATTTTTTGGACGGTTCGTAAGCAAGCTACAGTTGCTAAATCATCCACCGAAGCAGAGTATCGATCTCTATCCGCGGTAGCCTCCGAAGTGATTTGGCTTCGTCGGCTTACCGCAGAGTTGGATATTCCATAGCCATCCCCGACCACCATCCACTGTGACAACACCTCGGCAATGGCTATAGCAAAAAATCCGATGTTTCACGCACGGACAAAGCATATCGAGATCGACTACCACTTCATCCGTCAGCAAATAAGCTCCGGCAACCTACAGCTGGCGCACATTTCTTCCAAAAATCAAGTTGCGGATATCCTCACCAAGCCTTTCTCGACCGCTCGGTTCCAAGAACTACGCACCAAATTAACCATTCGGAACCCGAATGCTTAATTTGAGGGAGGATATTAGCACATAACGGCTCTCTTGTATCTAGGATTATTGTATTTACATTTATGCCATCATTGTGTATTTATAAATAGCCATCCCTGTAACCGTAACGCTTAATGAATTACTTCTTTCTTCCACATCTTCTCTCTCTCAATTCATCTCATCTCCTTCTTCTTGCAATTCTATCATTATCGACGTTAATTAAATATAGAACTGATTTCTTACGTGTTCATCCACTCTTTCTAGATTATATATATAAATATATAATTTTTGGGATGTTTAGCCGAACTTGTTCTAGAAAAAGCGTATGGATACACACAACAACAAAATAACTTCGTCAACAGAGCAACTTGCTCCTCAAATTAGCCCCTATCATAGTATATACATCTAAGCGCCGCTGAATCCCAACTTCCATGTGGCCAAATGATTCACGTGGCAGGCGGTCGCCATTAGAGCTCCACAGCTTTCTCTCACGAGCTATAAATTCTCCAGAATTTGAAGGTGTCACCCGGGGAAGAGACAACCAGGGAGACTGTTACTCCTCTCCAGTCTCCTCCCTGTTTCTCCTCAATAACTTCTAACTTTCCAAGAACTAGAAGTCTAGTTGTCGACTTGCTTAGCGCTCCAAAGAGATCGATCGAAGCGGAGAAAATTCATGGAAACAGGCGGTGACGGGAAGAAGATCCCAGCTGGTTTTGTGCAGGGTGCAGCGTGGCCGTTCTTGATACTGACGGGCCTCGCCGGCTGTGCTTTGCTTTTATGGTGGGCGGTGAAGTTCCATCCATCGAACGAGAATATGTGGATGGTACCTCTTTGCCTAATCATGGTCGGTACGCCCATCATCATTTGTATCTCCTTCCTCGCCGACGATGTCTCGGAGACTCGAGAGCATCTCTGCAAGACGCCGCCTCCTGCTCCAGATCCCTAGAGATGATCATCTCTCTCCCTCTCTCTGTCTCTGGTTTTTTAATTGACTTGGAAATCCGGACCAGTCTTTCAGGTTTTGTCTGAAAACCACAGTGATTAAGAAATGCGCTGTTTTGATGTATATTAACAAATCATTTTATCAGTATATTGCTCCTCATAATTGAAGATTTAATTGAGTAGGCTGCTACTATACCATTTGTAAGAAGTGAACAGAGTAAATAGGCATAGCAGGAATGAGAAAATCATGATGATCGTGATGGGTTGGAAAATTGTAGTGAATCATACATTGGATGTAGCGAAGCGGCGTCTTGAGCCATTGGAAGTTAAATTCCCCAAAAAAAAGCCATTGGAAATCAAGATTGAAAGGTTTCTGCATATGTTGATATACTATTCACGACAAAGGAAAGGTTGGGTCTTGTAATGGTGAGATATTGTAAAGTTCCTGGCTACCATGTGAAGGTAAGGAATAGAGTCAGCGAGCTCAAGAGTTGGGTTGTTTGTGGTCAAGTCTTTAAATAGATATTGGGTTTAGTATGTGTATGTATTCAAAAACTCCATAACATTTGAGGATATCTAGCACATTGAAATTGATTTAGGTGGATTCTATATGTGGTTGATGGAGCTTGGATATCGAAAAAATGGAGTGCTCATATTTTTTGGATGTTAAGATTTTTTGGGAGGTTCGAAGTGAATGTGAGGTTGTCGGTTAGTAAAATGTCATCCATATAGGTAAGAATATACACATCCATATCATTTTGTTTGTACTGGAGAAGAGAGGGATCTATTATGTTAAGGAGAAGCCATGACTCTAGAGGTGGTTGAAAAGGATGGCAAACCATTGACTATGTACTCTTTTAATATCATAGATGGCCTTCATAAGAAGACAATGTTATTCAAATGTTGAGGGCCCTTACATCATGGAGGTTGAGTCATGTAAACGGTCTCATTGAGTTTGCTATAGAAAAAGGCATTGCAAACATTGAGCTGTAAGATGGGCCACTTGTGAGTGAGAGCCACTATGAGTAAAACATGAATGGTGGGCATCTAGCCATTGGGTTGAAGGTTTCAATATAGTTAAGGCTATGATTTTGCTAGTGCCCTTGGGAGATGAGGTGTGATTTGTAGCAAGTGTTATGCCTTTAGAGTTATATTTGGTTTTGAATGTCCATTTTCTATCGAGAATATTTTGTTTGGAAAAGGGCAGAATACAGGTCCAGGTACCTAAGCTTGGAGAACTTGAAGTTCTTATGCATTATTGTGTGTCAATGTGTAGTTTAATAGCTAAGATATAGGAGGTGAGGCCATTTAGTTGGGCTATGTGAGTCAGTATGAGAAGGCGACATTATTGTTTGAGATTATCAATTTTGAAACACGCTTATATCAGACATCCATATTGAAGAAGAATGAAGTTATTTATGAGCGTTGAATGTATGGAGGGTTGTGAGGAAGTAAAGTGATTACGTGATAGGCTTGGGGATGAAGTCACTATGGCAAAGGTCACATGCGTTATTGTTGAAGGAAGTTGGTCTAGAGGCATAACAATCTAGCAAGAACAAGTGTGAGAGACAATTAAGAGGAAGCTATAAGGGGCTTGGTGAGGAGTCAACTAGATTATGAATTAGAAAAATGAATTCATTGAGAATGACATGATGATATATGATACCTTGTTGGTGATAAATTTATAACATTTATAGCCTTTATGAGACATGTCATATTTGAGAAATACACAATTGAGGGAGGTGGGGGCTAGTTTGTGGGTAGAATATGGACAAAGCTAAGGGAGGCATTGGCAGCCAAAAATTTTAGTTTCAAGCAGGAGGGTTGTTTGGTGTGGAGAATTTGGTAGGGAGATACTTGGTTATTAGTATGGGAAGCTAACTAGTTGATGAGATAAACAATTGTTAAGAGAGTGTCTACCCAAAAATGGTATGACAAATTAACTTCCGTAGTATAGTTTAACTAATTCAACGAGGCATTGATGTTTACATTTGGTAAGCTAATTTTGCTTGGGTGTGTAGGGACATATGTATTGGTGCAAGATACCCCATTGAGAGAGCA
Organism: Dendrobium catenatum; assembly: GCF_001605985.2. Classification (NCBI taxonomy): domain Eukaryota; kingdom Viridiplantae; phylum Streptophyta; class Magnoliopsida; order Asparagales; family Orchidaceae; genus Dendrobium; species Dendrobium catenatum. Next base: position 839,005 of record NW_021319425.1, read on the forward strand.
ATATATGAAAGTTGGAGCACGTTTATTCTTTGCCCTCAGCAAAATGAAAGATTTTAATATTTGTATTGAATTTTCGTTCAACCATATTTTTAAGTGGATCAATTTGGAGATAATTTCAAATTTATTTTCCATGGGAAAAAACTAGCAAATGTGAGAATAATCATCAATGGAGAACAATTAATATATATAATCAATAGTAGAGATAATTATGAGAGGACCCCATACATTAGAATATATAATTCCAAGCAAATTATAACTTATGGACATAGATGTGATAAACTGAAGTTGATGATACTTCAATAACTAACATGATTGGAAAACTAACAAAAGTTTGGGTTTACATATTGTTGGATTATCATTTGCTATCTTAAATAAGATAGAGGGTTTTGGATGGTCGAGGCGACAATGCCAGAGATCCAGGATGGATTGATCGAAGAATGTGGTCAACCAAGCATGGGTTTGCAAATGAGATAGATGCCTTTATTGAAGGGACCCAGTGGGAGAGTTTGATTAGCATTCAAATTCATGTTTGGATAACCAATAACATCAAAGGAGATGGATCAAGAGTTGTAAACTAAATGGAAATGCGGTAGCAAGAAAGATTAGATAGAGGAGTTGAACGGAGCTTAAACGATCCAAAACAGATCATATAGACTTAATTTGATCGCTATTACATTCTAAGCAAGCAATGTCACACTTATTTAGATGAGAAAATTCATTTATATTGGTATATTTTAAACAATCAAAAGAGACTTTAAAGTCCTTAAATTTATTTAAAATAAGTGTAATTAATATATAAATAATTTATATTATTCTCTTCTCAATCCAAAAGCTTCAAACACCATTCTAACCAAATATTAAATCTTTAGATAATTGTAGGCTAAAGGCCCTCAAAGTTTTGAGATAACGAACCAAATTTGGGAAATGAGGCCGCCTTTTTCCTCGGCAAGATTAATTCAACAAATACTGACTTTGTTATCATGAAAATAATGATCGATATTCTCCTATATCTTTACAAGATCATTTCATCGCCGTTAAAGAGATGGGAAAAGAGGTATGAACGCCTCGCCCTGCGAACAGTATGTCCCTCGCAAGATCTTAATGGGAGAGGTGATTTGGTCTGTACAAGCGAAGAGAGCGAACAGTGGTAAGAGAATATAAGTAATTAACATGATTGTATGGTATCATGCAATTTACATATCTAACATCATATCATGCTATTTCAGGCCTTCTCGAACTCGAGCTCGAAATCATGTATGAGCACGACTCGCGAGCTCGATAAGCTCGACTGATCGAGCATGTTATCGAGTCGAGTCCGAGCCAGCTCACAATTCAGCTTGACTAGGTTGCACCCCTAAGCTCAATAATGGAGAGGAGTTGTTTTTTTATTAATGCTACAGGTTTCCGGCGGATTTACAGTGGAATTTTCGTCGTGAATGTTAATATGATGATCTAGTATTGTTGTTTGTGACGGAAATATCGGTCACAAATGGCAACGGATTTGCGACGGAGTTTTTGTCAAAATTTACGATACATATTTTATCATAATTTGCGGCAGATTTTCTGTCGCACATCCGCCGCAAAAGTATTTGTCCGCAAAATATTTTGAACGAATGTCTTCTGTCACAAATACTTTTGCGACGCAGGTTTTACCAGCGGAATCAAATCCATCACAAATTCACTGCAAATCAGAATTTGCGACAGTTTTCTCTTGTTTTGGAGGCTGATTTTTCCGTCACAAAAAACTAAATTTTTTATATTGCATGAGGCTCTTTAGGATAAATTTATATATTTTTTTCTTTTTGTTATTATGTTTTACTTAATTTTTTTATGTTTGATTTAAAATAAAACTATAATTATGTTAAATTTATATTAATTTTATTTTATTGAATATCATATAAATTAATGTTATTCTACGCTTCAACAGTTATCATATAAAAGAACAAAAAAAAAGTCACGATATGTGAAAATATTCTCGCCGATCTTTATTATTCTTCATTGAAATACTTTACATGTTTTTATAATATTTAAACATGTTTCTAACAAATCTATATATTTTTATAGGAAAATGTTTGTGTCAGAATATGTTAATGCAAAAGACATTATATGCTTTAAAGTCCTGAATTTTGCATCGAGATTAGTGTCGTATAAGATATATTGAATTGCACTAATCTTTAGATAGATTTCATTAGGATAGATTTCAAAATGCTTTAGATTTATGTTGAGATCAATACAGATCTGAAATATCCTATGTAACATTAATCTAGATAGAAATCTAAACCTTGAAGTCAATCCTAGCAAACACATCATGCTATCTTAGGGTTTCTTGTTTAGGAAATATATACCATGTCAAAAACTAATTAGCTCACTAATATAAATTTATGAGTTTGCTTATGTGAGTATTGGTTTAAACACTTATTGCTTCCTCTTCTAAACCTTTCTATTTTAAAATATCATCCATTAATTTATTATTATTCATTTTTATTGGTACATATCTAAAAATTAACATGTTTGAGCACTAATACGGACGCATATTAAAATTAGAAACTTTAAGATTTAGATTCAGAACTTTTTTTTTTTGGGAAATTTTGGGGCATAGCCCTTTTTATTAATAACTAAAAGGAAAAAAACAAAATTTGATACAATAATAAGAGAAAATATGAAATAACAATGACATAAAAAGCCATCATTCATTTCGGAAAAATGAATGGAAGCTACACATAACTACTACCAAGCCAATCAAGGCTCTGAACAAACAATGACTTAATTCTACCATAAAATATGAAACTATTGCAAAATTCATCTCAGCCCCATCAAAAGAGGTTGAGCATCAACACCAGACGATACATGGGCCAGCACACGAATATAAGGCACTGGATCACTCAGTATATCCGGAAAAGCAAAAAGCTATGTTCATCAACAAGACCTCAGCAGAAGCTCCAATCCATCATTTCCACGATCATCATCACCATAAAGAAGCCTCCAGCTGTGTCCAGAAAAACAAAACCTCACAGAGAAGCAGAAAACCAAAACCAAGTAAGGATTTCTTAAAAATATTTTGAAGATTAATCTAATAAAGTTAGAAACTTGAACAGATGAGAAAAAGAAGACTAAAGAGAGAACAATTATTCATTATGGAGAAATGAACGCAAGAAAGCAACACAGGAGATGATAACAGAAAAATGAGACCAAATTTAAGCACATCTCAGCCCCAAAAATTAGGATTTGAGCGCAATTCAGCCCTAGAAAAACAAATGGGAAGGAGCTGATCACCAGTTACAGCAAATGCCATAAGGGACCAGAATCCCCCAGAAAAACCATAAAAAAGCTAGGACAAAGAAACTCCAGTAAAAATAGAAAAAAAGCTCCAAAAAACCATCCATCTCAAAAGCAGCAACACAAAACATCACCAGCTAATTCTAAAGAGACGAAAAACCTACACAGAGGTGTACAAAAAATAACAAAATCAAGTAAAAATTTTAGGAAAAATTTTTGGAGATCCTCATAATTTTTCCAGTTCTTAACTTTCAAATTAACAGCTTTTCTTAAAGTGAAACCCAAAGTCGAAGGAGAAACCCATGTACCAGAAAAACGTCTTTTATTTCTTTCCATCCAAATATGGTACACAATAGCAGAAACAACTAAAAAACTAAAATTTTTAACTTTATTAGAAAAACCTTGATAAAGATCTAAATGATCCAGAAGTTGTAACAACGTTGGCCGCATGAGAAAAGAGTACAAGAAAGGAAATAACCTTTTAATCACAGAAAAGGAGAAGTCGCAATCAAAGAATAAATGATTATGACATTCATGTTCAATATTACAAAAATTGCATAAATGAGGAGAAATGATATTCCTTTTAAGCAGAATGTCCACAGTTTTTAGCTTCCCCATAATAGCCATCCAAGTGTTAACAGAAAACCGAATATGATTTTTTCTTATGCCAAGATACCTCAGGTAAGTCTTTATAAAAATTATCTAAGAAATTTTTGTGAGTCGGATTTGGAAAGCCATCCCAGTACAAAGACGGTTGCTTACCAATCTCAATATTTTGAATTTCATCTAAAACAATTCTAGGAACATCTTTCAAGAAATTCCATTTTTTATGGTGAATAAAATTCCTGACCGGCACATAAGAATCATGATCTGGATTAATAAGATCAGCAATAGCTTTCCCATTACACCAAGGATCCCAGTAAAAAGAGAGATTGTTGTTAGAAGAAATGTGTAACGTAATATTATTTTTTATTTTTTAAGCCACAGAACATATAAGCTTCCAAAATTTCGAAGCTCTAGCAGACGAAGATTTCCAAGGAGAAACAAACTTCCCCCTATACCATAAAGCTAAGGCATTTTGTTTGGAGAGCATTCTCCAAATAAGAGAACAAGTATGGCTATGATAAAGAGCTTTAATCGATGGCAGCCCCAACCCACTAGCCAGCTTAGGATTGCAAACCGTGGTCCAAGAAATAAGATGCATATTTTTGTTATTAGTATTACCATGAAACATGAATTTAGAGCAAATCCTATCAATAAATTTACAAATGCTCTTAGGTATAATAGCCCCTCTAATCCAATAAGCTAAAATATTAGCAATAGAAAATTTAAGAAATTGTAATCTCCCAGCTAGGGAAAGAAATTTGACCTTCCAACCATCTAACATTCCCACCAGCTTATCCAAAAGTGGTTGAAAAAACATAACATTTAAATTCCTAGGAGAAATCGGAATATCCAAATAAGTTAGACTATTAGCAACACTAGTGATACCCAAAATAGAACAGATCTCCTCTTTGTGAGTAGCCAAAGAAGAGAAAATAATAGTACTTTTGTTATGGTTGAATCTTAGAACAGTTGCATCCGCAAAATCCTCCATAATACGTTTGAGGTTCTCAGCATTATGAATGGAATTAATACCAAAAACTAAAACATCATCCGCATAAAGCAAGAGACTAAATTCTTGCCCATTAGAAGTATAGCCTTTGAAATGAAAATGATTTTTTTCCAAGCTATGATTTAAGCAAATTTATAGTCAAACTGAATGCATCGATTAGACTTACTCATTGATATGAAAAGTAATCTAATCCCAGCCCAAATGAGCTCAAATCAAGTGCTTAAGTGTATTTGAAAATTTTGACATTAATTGAAAGATTAAATGGTCTTTGAATACAGTGTGCTAACAGTTAAACCAAGCATCTGAATGAAGGGAATCCAACAAGGTCAAGCTCACATAATTCTAAATTCTTTGAGGTTGTTCAATATTGAAAGAATAGTCTATAAGTAAAAGAATTAATATAATTTATTCAAAGGAATAAAAAATAATAAAAAGGACAATCTCAAAGATCTTCATTTTCCTTATAAATGGAAATGAGGAGGAGAGAACACAAAAGTTTGAAGAATTTTAGAACTCTAACTAATCAATGTTGATGAATAACTATTGTTTGGCTAATACAACCCAACTGCCACCTTCAAACCCCCACTAACCAGCCTCCGTCATCAAAATGCCATCACTCGACAACCATCATTGGACCACTACATCACAACAACACGTTGTAACAGTCGACGCATTACCATCATAATTAAACCACAATGATCAAACCACTACTATCATATCTCAGACCATGGCCACCCAACCACCACCATTGGACCATTATCGTGCGACCAATGTCGTTGAACCACTATTGCCCAACCATTGCTGACGAACGACCTCCGTGAGACCACCATCGTCTGACTATGATCTCTTGACTATTCTCAACCGACTATAGTCTTTCAACTATCATGGTCCAACTATTGCAAACTCTCTCATATATGCCCCTCACACTCATCTCTCTTATAGAAACTTCTCTCAATCTCTCTTAGAAGCCTCTCTCTATATCTCTCATAAATTTCTCTCTTTTCTCTATACTTTCCCGCTTAGAAGACTCTCCCTCTCTTAGAAGCCTCACACTTTCTATTAGAAGTCTCATTATCTTAGGAGCAACTCCCTCTTAGAAGCCCCCTTTTTAGAATCTCTCTCTCTCTCTCTCTCTCTCTCTCTCTCTCTCTCTCTCTCTCT